>NW_007250850.1:417902-418763 GCF_000164805.1 Carlito syrichta
TGTGGGGTACAGTTAAGGGTTAGGTATACAAATACGTTTCATTCAGGCACCCTGTTGATAAGAGGTGCTTCCCCATCCCCAGACAGATATTCGCTACCGTTAATCCCATCTCCCTCCCCCCCATAGTTTCCCACTATTGTCCGTCATTTTCTTATAGTATTAGATTAGATGTTCAAGGTCCATTATATGAGTGAGAACCTGTGATACTCGGACCTTTGTTTTTGTGAGAGGTCACTCAGTATTATAGACTCTAGTTCCATCCAGGTTGCTGCAAAATTCATTATTTTGTTCTTTTTTAATGACAGCGTAGTATTCCATCGTGTATATGTGCCACATTTTTTTTTAAGGCAATTTACAGTAAAGTCGATTGCGCTTGCCGATTATACATGCAAATGAATGATTCAAATTCTCCAAATCTTTCAGCGACTTGCAGTAAGCCGGCCAGGCAACTTTCCCTGCATCTGGGCAAAAATGCATCTGACTTCCTGCTACGTGGATTCGCGGGATGGAATTTAGGCTCACCCCTTGCACGCTCATCTCAACCTGGAAAAACAAAATCGACCAAAATCTATGCATTCGTATTAAGCGCCCCATAGAGGGTGCGGATAAAGAACAGGCTTGCAGCAGCGGCTGCAGCGGTTTTTCACTGCAAAACTAACAATCGATGGCAATCAGTCACTCTTTTTATTCCCAAATTACAGCATGTCAGAGACAGGGACCCGAAGAGGATAAGCCAGAGCTCATCTCCAGATGCAAAGGCCACGAGACACGGTGCTGTCAAGGACGCTGAAACAGACCCACGCGCAGAGCGGAGCCCGGCAGCCTCGCACGCGCACAGCCAAGTCCAAGGCGAACCTCCGC
>NW_007250850.1:419485-523699 GCF_000164805.1 Carlito syrichta
TGGTGATGAGGGGCTCTTTGGGGTCGATGGGAACCCGGGGCGCCGCAGGGCCGAATGGGCTTCTCCAAGGTCACTGGACAGGCTCTCCTCGGAGGTGGGAGAGCAGCCGGGCTCCGGATCCGAGCGCACGCCCGAGCTCGAGCCGGTCGGGGCTGCAGCTCGGCCCGGGAGGGGTCACGGGTGCAGGTCGCCCAGCCCGGGAGGGGTCGTCGGTGAAGGTCGTCCAGCCCGGGAGGGGTCACGGTGCAGGTCGCTCAGCCCGGGAGGGGTCGTCGGTGAAGGTCGCTCAGCCCGGGCGGGGTCACGGGTGAAGGTCGCTCAGCTCGGGAGGGGTCGTTGATGACAGTCCTGGGAGGAGGAAGCCTAGCAAGGAGCAGGAGCCTATGCGCAGGGTAGGACTGTGGCATGCTTTTGCCGCCTTTTCTGCAAGTTTGTGTCCTGGCCCGAAGGTCTCCTGTCCCTCATCCGAATATCAGGAGACAGCGGGGGAATAGTCACTGCTTCCTGTCTGATGACTTGTCACATGTAGGAGCACATTTTTGGAAGGGGGTCTTTGCTTGTGGATGGTAAGAACGGATCTTTATTGAGCGCTTTCCAGGGGCAGACGCCTTGGGAATGTCTCATCATGTCGTTGGAGACCCAGGACGACCTCAAAGGATAGGGGATGCTTTTATTCCCATTTGGCAGCTGCATTAGCTGAGGCCTTGAGAGAGTTCATCTGTCCATCGTGTCATGGGTATGTGAGTGGTAGCTTCAGCTTTGGAGTCTTTAACTGGTCAGATTCCAGAGCTTTTATTTTATTTCATTTTTTTGAGTTGGAGTCTCACTCTGTTGCCCAGGCTGGAGTGCAGTGACACACTCACGGCCACCCCAGTGTTGACCTGCTGGGCTTCGGCCATCCTTCCACCTCAGCCTTCCAAGTAGCCAGATCTACAGGCGCACACCACCATGCCCAGTTAAGTTTTTTTTTTAATTTATTGTAGAGACTAGGTCTTGCCAAGTTGCCGGGCTGGTCTCAAACCTGTGGGCTCAGGCCATCCACTCGCCTCAGCCTCCCAAAATGCTGGGATGACAGGCTGAGCCACTGATCCCAGCCTGAATTCCCGAGCTTTTAGTCTAAACAATGTACTTAAAATGCACATAGAAATAATTTACTAGGAGAGTGTCTCAGTTCTATGAAACAGTTATTAGATACCATAGAGGTGAGTAGCAGTTTTTTTTTTTTCATCCACCAGATGAACCCTGAGTTCTGTCTTCAAAGCAAAGAAAAATTGGCCCAATAGTTGAAAAATGGAGTACAGTTCCTTTTTTTTTCCTGAGTCAGAGTCACTCTGTCACCCAGACTGGAGTGCAGTAGCATGCTCACGGCAAACGCATCCTTGACCTTTTGGACTCAGGCGATCCTTCTACCTCAGCCTTCCAAGTAGCTAGAACCACAGGCCTGCACCACCACACCCAGCTAGTTTTTTGATTTATTGTAGAGACGAGATTTTGCCAAGTTGCCCAGGCTGGTCTCAAACCTGTGGGCTCAGGCAGTCCTCTCACTTCCGCCTCCCAAAGTGCTGGGATTATAGGCGTGAGCCACTGTGCCCAGCTTAGAGTTCTTCTTAAGGCCCCTGTCCATAGTCATAAAATTACTAAATCTTAGTGAAATGATATTGCATATATATGCTTGCTTTTTTCTTTTCAATATTATGTGTAGTATATATATTTTTTGATAATAGAGACGAGTCTTGTTATGTTGCTCAAGCGATTCTCCTGCCGTGGCCTCCCAAAGTGCTGGTATTACAGGCATAAACCACTGTGTTCGGCCTGTGTTATTATTTTTTTAAAATTTTATTTTAGAATCAGGATACATGTGAAGATATGTTACAAACGGTGTATCTCCTTGTAGATTTTGCATTCTCCTTCCTTCCTACCTCCTGCTTGTTCTTTTTTTTTTTGAGTTGGAGTCTCACTCCATTGCCCAGGCTGGGAGGCATTGGCACACTATCCTAGCATCTACCAGCGATCTTTCCACTTCAGCCTTCCAAATAGCCAGAACTACAGGCGTGTGCTACCATGCCCGGCTAAATTTTTTTTTTTAATTGTAGAGATGAGGTCTTGCCAAGTTGCCCGGGCTGGTCTTGAACTTGCAGGTTCTGGCAATCCTCTCACCTTGGCCTCCCAAAGTGCTGGGATTACAGGCTGAGCCACCGAGCCTGGCCTGCTTGTTCTTATAAAAATAATACAAGCATAGTGAAGATAATTTGGATAATAAAAGTTTAAAAAAATGTGATTTCATTACCCACTACAGTAAATATTGCTGACTCTTTTGGGGTATTTCATTCCAGTTTAATGGAGTATTTTCCATAATTGTTGTTTTAATACAAATACAATTTGCAGTGTTTAATCAGAAGCATTTTCCTATCATGCTATGCAGTTTCTATAACCTTGTTTAGAATTTAGAAGACAAGTTCCATAGAGTGGAGATGCTGCAATTCACTAGTTAAAATCTTGACCCTGGAATCAGATTGTTGTAGGTTTGGTGTTGTCTCTGTTACCTGTGACTTTGGAGTTAGCACTTATCCTGTATAAGCCTCAATTTCTTTATAAGGGCTTAATAATAATACCTACTTCCAAACGTTGTTACAAGGGCTTGATAAAACATTGTTTATAACGTACTTAACGCAGTGTTTCACAACTAAGAAGCAAGCATGCACTCACTAAATGGAAACTTTTATTTATTTTATTTTATTGTAGAGACGAGGTCTCGCCAAGTTGCCCAGGCTGGTCTCGAACCCCTAGGCTCAGACAGTCCACTCGCCTCAGCCTCCCAAAGTGCTGGGATGACATAAATGGAAACTTTTAATACTTACTATTGTGCTTTCGTTGTTACGGTTTTGTAATGTTATAAGTAATGAAGTTACAAGCATTGCATGCTTATGGCTCATATGTAACTGAGATTATTTCTTCAGGGTAGAGTCCCATAGGTGAGATTCCTGACTCAAAGGTATGAGTGCCTTAATGGATTTTTAATGCCTAGTTCAAATGACCAGTTTATACCCACTGCGTGTGTAAGAGTATGAGAATTAGGTATTCATGCTAACCTCATGGGTGTGTGCACCCACACTCTTGGTCTTTTGTGCTAACTATACTTTGTTTTAATTTGCATTTGTTTCATTTCTGTTGAGGAATATTTTCCCATGTGTTCATTCATTAGATTTATTTTATGAATTGAGTTCTACATGTTTTTGCATATTTAAAAAATTGTACTCTTAGTATTTTTGCTAACATTACAAATATATCCACCATTGTTGAGTAACTGCTCTTTTACAGGTGTTGTGGTTGACATCGGTCTATGATCCTCACAGTAGCCTGGTGAGCTAGACAATATTATGCTCATTTTAAAGACGGCAAAATTGAGGCTCAGGGATGTTAGTGGTCTACCCAGGTCTGGTAAGTAGCAGGGCCAGAGTTTGAACCCTAATGTGTCTGATTCCAAAACCTCCCCCACTACTGATGTTTTTTAATATATTAAGAGTATTAAGGAAGATAGTTAGCTTCTTACCTTTCCTGAGAGTCATAAATACTTTTCATTCCTTTGTTTTGACATATTAAAGGGACTGCTTAAATAGGAGGTGGTGGGTTAGACTCTGAGTAGGTGGCATTTAAGCTGCACGGGGAGGAATGACAAGGACTCAGCCTCTGCAAGGACCAGGGAGAAGAGGTTTCTCAGGAAGACACAGGGTGAGCAAGGGCAAAGGCCCTAAGGCGAGGAGGGAGCTTCTGTGGGGAAGGAGGGCAGGTCTCTGGAAGGTTGAGGCTCACTAAAGAGTCCATTGTTTTGTGGGAATGAGGGTCTTCTTCCTGGCATTAGAGTTTGTGGGGAAGGGAGTGGCATGAGTGAAGAGGCTAGAAGCTTGGCATTGATGTGAGAAAATGGGAAGTAGTGAGTTTCTTTGGAGGAAAAAGAGAAGGAGCAGAAGGTAAGTTCGAAAGGGTAATGGAGACCTTGAGAGCCAGGGGAGAGCTGGGCTTCATTTTCAGGGAGTCTGGCTTAGTCTGACTCAAGAGGCCACGCTCCTCACCACTCTGCTGTGCTGTCTCCTAGTTATTTGTGCATGCTTTTTTGGGGGGGTGGGGAGTGTTGGAGTCTCACTTCGTTGCCCAGGCTGGAGGGCAGTGACACGGTGCCTCACGGCCAGCCCAGTGTCGACCTGCTGAACTCTGGCCATCCTCTGTCTCAGCCTTCCAAGTAGCCGGAACTACAAGCACGCGCCACCATGCCCAGCTAGTTTTTGATTTGTTTTAGAGATGCGTTCTCACTAAGTTGCCCGGGTGGGTCTTGAACCGGCGGGCTCAGGCAGTCCTCTCGCCTGGGTCTCACAAAGTGCTGGGATGACAGACTGAGCCACCAAGCCTGTTGCTTTTGTTTTTTAAGGCAACACTTTCTCCTCTTAGCCCTACCTCAAACCTGGCTTTCCCCAAAGACACTACTTCTTTGGATCTCCCTTGAGCCGAGACTGCTGTCTTTCTCTTTCATTGTAATGTAGCCATCTTTGAGTTTCTTCTCTCTCTTTCTTGAGTATCAGGGAACTTGATTCATAGTTTTCCTTCTCATCCCAGTTTTGGTTATTTCGGAGTATCTCAGCCTCCCCAAGGCAACATGGCACAGAAGCCAGGAGCTGGGCCTCTGAAGTCAGACATACCTGAGTTTGAGACCCCTCTGCGCAATTCAGCATTGTGACACCGGCCAGGCCTGTCAGTCTTCATGAGCTTTCTTTTCTTTTGATAAGCTTTTTCCTCTGTACTGCCTCAGAGGGTGCCGTGGGGCTCAGTGAGGGAATCCACATAGTCACTGGTGCCACCACCCCAGGTCTAGATGAGGCCTCCCTAATTGGGGTTTGAGAGGGAATGCAATTGACATGCTATTGATGCTCTGTAAATGCTGAACATTTGATAGAAATCGTCTCACCGAATTCTCCCAGCAGCCCTGCACTCTGGGAATCGTTGCTCCTGTTTTTGTAGAAGAGTAACTGAGTGTGAGGAGTTAACTCACTTGCCCAGAGTGCCAAGGAACCGCGCTGCACGGTGGAGTGCGCGCCAGGCCTGCCGCCACCAGTTTGTTGTGTTGCTGCCCTCCTTGCCCTGCGTTGCTCTCCGGCATCGGCACGTGCTGGCCTGCTGGCCTCTCCACCCCCCCCCCCGACTCCTGGGCTGTTTTTGTCTGTGTGCGCTTGTTTATTCATCCCATGAGTTTTGCCTTCTTCTGGGGGCCAAGCTCTGTACTCGTGGCTAGGGCAGTGGCCATGACCCTGTCCTCATGGAACTTGGAGTCTAGTGGGAAGATGACAAAGAGTAGCAATCAAATGTGTAATTAAAGCGATCTGGCCATCACCTTGCTAGACTCTGGTGTGGCCCTGTGCTCTGTGAGCTATGGCTGTCGCCATGCTTCCTGGCTTTGGCCCCTTCCCCCACCTTGGAGAGGTGAATATTCTCTCTCTCTCTCTCTTTCTCTCTAGTTTACTTTCAAATAAACTATATTCTCTAATCTAACTTCCGTGCAATTCTTTGCATCTTTCACACGGCGTCAGATCGCACCCAGACACCCACACCCCCATCAGGCCCCCTGGAAGAATGTGACCCTAACATTTTCTGGAGGTCTCACTGAGACCCCTGTCTCTCTCTCTGCCTCTTTCTTTCTCACTTCAGAACTGGTCTTCCCTCAGGGAGGTGACCGGGACAAAAAGATATTGAAGTTCATGCTTGTTTTTTCCCTATGATATGTCTTTCTCAAATCAAATCTAAACTGGGACTATCAGTCCTCCCAGACAAACATAAAGGGCTCACGTGTTAATTAATCCTGTTAGCTAACTAAAAAGAGTCAATTGTCATTTAAATCTGCTTTTCCAACCCAACTTGGAAGTGCTCTAGTAAAAAGGAAAAGAAAACAATCTCAGTTGCAATACGTGATCTAAAGAGAATGTCCTGTGCTAGGGAAGAGAATAATAGAGTCCTGGCAAGGGTCCTAAGAGGAGGTAGCATTTTTTTTTTCTTTTTATTGTGTTGGAGTCTCACTCTGTCACCCAGGCTGGGGTGCAGTGGCACGCTCACGGCTACCACAGCCTTGATCTACTGGGCTCAGGCTGTCCTTCCGCCTCAGCCTTCCAACTAGCTGGAACCACAGGCATGCGCCACCATGCCCAGCTAATTTTTTTATTTATTGTAGAGATGAGATCTCGCCAAGTTGCCCGGGCTGGTCTTGAACCCATGGACTCAGGCAGTCCTCTCATCTCGGCCTCCCAAAGTGCTGGGATTACAGGCATGAGCCACCACACCCGGCCTGGGAGGTAGCATTTAACCAGGCTCTCAGGAAGGAGCATCTGAGAGGTGTAAAGGGCTGTCAGGCAGAGGCAGGGTGACAGGAGAGCCTGCGAGACAGGGAACATTGCTGGCGAACTGGGAGGAGACTTGGGGACATGAGGGCTGGGACTTGACTCCAGGGACGTCAGAAGTCTTTGGTGGGGTTTTATGCAGGCGAGGGACAGGGTGTGTTTGCTTTTTAGGACTCTCATTCTAGAAGCTCTTTGGTGAGTGATTTGGAAGTTTGAATGAGCAGAAGTGAGGGTGGTTAGTTTGCCGTTTCCTGGACCAGGAAGAACCTGCCGAGTTCTAGAATAGACCACAGTGTTGCTAAGTGTAAGCTATGCTTTGGAAGTAATGTGTTTGGGAGTAGAATTTGATGGATTGGAGGTAAGGGATGAATAGAAGAAAGACACAAAGGACGCCTCCCCTCCTCAGTTTGTGGCTTGGGCACCTATGTGGAGGATGGCACTATTTGCTAAGACGGGAAAGACTAGTTTGGGGGCAGATACCACGTGTATATCATGTCTTCATGGAATGAGATTTCTTTCCACTAGAAACTCGCAGAGCATCAATGTGGTGAAATGTCTTCGGGGCATTCAGTGTTCATCTGAATGGTCTGCAGATTGGAAAGAAATCCCAGCTTAGATGATAGGGCATTATTAGTCTCACTAGGTTCTTAATTATGAAAATCCTAGTAGACAAATAAAATTCTTACTTTATGAAATGTGTACAATAGGAGACGAGTGGGAGTGTCACTGTGATTGGAAAAATGTACACAAAACCATTGTCTAATGTTGGGCACCTATAAATACTGTAAGCATATTTATCGAATGGAGAAACATTTAAGGAAAACACAGGCATAGCTCAGAGATATTAAGGGCTTGTTTTTAGACTCTGCAATAAAACAAACATCACAATAAAGCAAATCACACACCGTCTGGTTTCTCAGCATATAAAAGTTTCTCAGCATATAAAAGCAAATTACACACCATTTGGTTTCTCAGCATATAAAAACAAATCACACACCGTTTGGTTTCTCAGCATATAAAAATTATGTTTACACTATACTATGGTCTATTAATTATGCATGGCATTATTCCAAAAAAATCATTGTGCATGCCTTAATTAAAAATACTTTGTTGTTAAAAAATGCTAAGGTTCATTCGAGGCCTTCGGCAAGTTGTAGCCTTTTTGCAGGTGGAGGGTCATGATGATGGCTGCTGACTGATGAGGGTGGTGGTTGTTGAAGGTGAGAGTGGCCGTGACAGTTTTAGGGGAAGGCAGCAATGACGTGTGCCACCTCAGTTTACTCTTCTTCTCATAGAGGTTTCTCTGTAGCAAGTGGTACCGTCTGATAGCATTTTAGCTACAGTAGAACTTTTTGCAAAATTGCAGTCAGTTCTCTCAAACCCCGCTGCCGTTTTATCCACTGTGTTTATGATTCTAAATCCTTTGCTGACATTGCAACAAGGTTCATGGCATCTCTACCATCAGTACATTTCATCTCAGGAAACCACTGTCTTTGCGCATCATAAGAATCACCTCCTCTTCCATCCGGGCTTTTTTTTCCTCCTCCCCCCATTCAAGTTTTATCATGAGGTTGCAGCAATTCAGTCACGTCCTCAGACTCCACTTCTAAATTGTAGTTCTCGTGCTGTTTTCGCCACCACTGCAGGGACTCCCTCCACTGAGGTCTTGAACCCTCAAAAGCATCCATGAGGGTTGGAGTCAACTTTTTCAAAATGTTGACAGTTTGACCTCCTTCCATGAACCACAAATGTTCTAAATGTTCTAAGTGGCATCTAGAAGGGTGAATTCTTTCCAGAAAGTGTTTAATTTACTTTGCTTAGGTTTATCAGAGGAATCACTATCTATGAAATGCATTAGCCTTATGAAATATATTATGAATGTTGCCTTATGAAATGTATTTCTTTTTTTAGAAAGCAGGATTTGTTGCAAGGACAAAAAAAGTGGGAGGGGACCCAAGGGGGTTGCCTGAAATATATTTCTTAAATAAGACTTGGAAGTCAAATTATTTCCTTGACCCATGGGCTACAGAATGGATTTTGTGTTAGCAGACATGACACAACATTAATCTCCCAGACTTCTCCATCAGAGTTCTTGAATGACCAGGTACATTGTCAGTGAGCAGTAATATTTTGAAAGGAATCTTTGTTCTTTTTTTTAATCTCAAAAGGAAACCTGTTGAGCAGTAGGTGTCAACACTGGGCTTAAAATATTAACAACAACAGCAACAACAAAAAGCCGCTATAAATAAATGTGCTCTCATCCTGGCTGTTGTGTCATTTACAGAGAACAAACAGAGTGGATTTGGCATAATTCTTAAGAGCCTAAGGATTTTCAGAATGGTAAAGGAACACTGGCTTAACTTCAAGTCACCAACTGCATTAACTCCTGACGAGAGTCAGCCTGTCCTTTGAAGTTCTGAAGCCAGGGATTGACTTCTCTCTAGCTGTGAAGGTCCTAGATGGTATCATCTTTCAATAGAAGTCTATTTTGTCTTGACGGAAAATCTGTTGTTGAGTGGAACCACCTTCACCAATGGTGTTAGTCAGGTCTTCTGTATCACTTGCTGCAGCTTGGGGGAGGATCATTTGAGGCCAGGAGTTTGAGGCCTGCCTGGGGCGCACAGAGAGACTCTGTCTCCACAAGGAAAAAAAAATGAAGTATTAAGCGTGGACATGTAGTGTGGTTTTTTGTTCTTTGACGTGAGTGAAGTAACGGCAGTTTCTTGAGTGAATTCCTATTATCCCCATAAGAGAAGAAGAGGCTGTCTAGGCACAGAGGGTAGCAGGGCATACCTGACTGGCTGACCAAGACTTGAAGTCTGGGCCTTTGGTACTGGGTCGAAGGAATCAGAGAGACATCAGAGGCCAGAGCAGGCGAACATCAGAAGGCTGGCGTGTCAGTGGATGATGGAAGGGTTAGAGGTGTCCTAGGTCAGGCCTGCTGTGGAGCCAGGCCAGCTAGAGAAGCAGTGGGTCTCTGGGAAGAGGATAAGCAACCTCACGATCAGAGAATTGAAGGCAACAGCTTAGCTGTTGTGACCCACACAGGAAATGAGATCTGGCCACACGAGGTGACTGAAGGGTGTGGAGGTTAGATGGGGCAGTTGTCATGGTGAACACAGGTGTTGAGGGATCGGATGTCAGCTGCTGTGGGTCGAGGTGAACACCAGTGGCTACGTCAGGCACTAAGGCGAAGACCGGGCCTCTGGGCCACTGGAGATTTGGGCAGAAGCCTTTCTGTACGCTGACTCATGCTGTTGGAGGGGTCGTTGGCCTAAAGTTCTGGACTGACTCTGGGCAACACCTAGGCTTACATCAAAGCGACAGTGTCCTGTTTCTGAGCTCCAGCATTGGGAGCTTTATCAAATGGAGCCATACTGTACCATTCAGAATGATGCCAGCTAAGGTCAAGGTGAAGGACTTGGACCAAGTCCAGCATCTATAACAATAGCTGGTATTTACTCAGCACTCATGGTGTTAGGCACTGTTCTAAGTGAATTACACATACTTAGGTATTTCTCCCAGAAACCCATTGGGGGTTGGGCATTGGCGCGTAGAGATTCTATTTGAGTACAAAGATAGCAGGAAGGACTTGACACGATGTGTTTAGGGATGGGTTTCTGCTATTCTCCAAACTCCAGCAGTTCTGGGCACTAAAGTTTGTCTTTGGTCTTCTTATTTTTTTATGGTCCAGGGCCATTTGCTGTTGATGGCATATTTACCACGTGCCACTAGTCGTATGCGATTTTTTATGACCTAGGTTCCTAATATCTGTCTAGTGTGTCACTCTCACCTTGGCTGGCCCCTTTGCTGAGTGTCCATAGCTTTTATAGTCTGTGCACATACAGTCACTAGATTGTATTCTTCTTCTTTTTTATATTGGTTATTTATTTAGTCCGGATCTCACTCTCTTGCCCAGGCTGGAGGTACTGTCACCTCTCACAGCAGGTTCACATTCCTGGGCTCAGGTGATCCTCCTACCTCAGCCTTCAGAATAGCTGGGATTACAGGTGCGCACCACCTCACCCAGCTGATTTTAAAATTTTGTTTGTACTGACACAGTCTCGCTGTGTCTTGAACTCCTGGGTGCAAGTAGTCTTCCTGCCTTGGCCTCCCAAAGTGCTGGGAGTATAGGCATGAGTCACTGCGCCCAGCATAGACTTATTTTTCCTTAACTGTTTAATGTATGTAAAGTTTGTCCCAGCAATAAGCTTTTTTGGTCTGCATTGCTTTGTGTCTTTTGCAGCATTGTTGCCAATAATCCAGTAAATTCACATAACGTAGTCTGTGCTTTTGTACCTTCGTTTTAGTTAAGTTGTCATCAACTGTTAAGAAACTAGTTGTTTTTATGTATTTTATAATGTGTGCAATTATTTTTTATTTTCACAGGGCAAACCCAGAAAATGAATCTTTTCCAGTCAATAACGAGTGCCTTGGATAACTCATTGGCTAAAGATCCTACTGCAGGTAAACTTGGTGCTGTATGAATTCTAGACTGTGTGAATTCTAGCTATATGAATTCTAGACTGGAAGACTTGCTTGAAATGTATGTGTGGAGCTCAATGTTTAACATGTCTGCCTAACTTTTTAAAAGACCGGTCAAGTGAGTAAGGCTCAATAATCACATTGCAATCTTAACACATTTTACCAATCTGTGTTATTACGAAGTAGTTCTCATGTATATATAACACCATGAAGTCAACTTTCTCCCATAGTATGTGTGGTCCTGTTACAGTATTAATACATTCTAGATTAACACCTACTATGTATTCCTGTTTCTCTAGCATAAAGAAAAAACAAAATATCACCTTATTCAGCCACCTGTTTATAAAAAGAAGACTTCATACTTTTCTTTGGGATACATTGTTATTCAACTTGTAAATCTTTTTGGAAATAATTTTAATATATTATATATAATTTTATAAGTAACTGAATCTTCACTTTATTAAATTATTGGTATAAAGCAATTGTTCTTCCATTATTTTCTAAATTTGGCTTTACTTTATATACATATATAGATACACATATAGGAATATTACGTATAGGCATGTCTATATATAATATAAAATATATTTACTATACTTTGGGCTTCTACTTGAGAAGATGTAGGGGTTTTTTTGGGGGGGGTTGGGGTCTCACTGTGTTCCTCAGACAGGAGTGCAGTGGCTCAATCATGGCTCACCACAACCTCAACATCCTGAGTAGCTGGGACTACATGCCCAGCTAATTTTTTGATTTTTCTGTAGAGACGAGGCCTCCCTATGTTGCCCATGCTGGACTTGAACTCCTGGGCTCAAGCACTTCTCCTGTCTCAGCCTCTCCAAATGCTGAGATTACAGGCACAAACCACTGCACCCAGAACTGGCCTAGAGGGCGATTAGACTTTGTTCTGAATGCTGTCTGGAAATGTTTGAACTTGAAGAGTAATTTCGGACTCAGAGCAGGATGAGTTATTTTCTTGAGGTCCACAGGTTAGGACGGAGTTCAGCTCTGTGAAGACCCTGTTGTATTTTCCTTGCCTTACTGTAATGCCCCTCACTGTTTCCACTTGCACTGTTTCTTACCATGCTCACTATGTCCTACCACTGACCTCCTTTCTGCTTCCGACACCTGAAGTCCCTTTCTTGTTGGTAACCGTCCCCTTAGCTTGGAGAGCTCTTCCTTCAGCTCTCCTGATGGCTGATGCTACCGTTGACTGTGTCTAAGGAAAGACCATCGGCCTGGGGACCTGAGCTGAGTCATGGCTTGGCCCGTAGCTTTATGACTTGGCCACTTCTCTGGCCTCATTTCTCCATGGGTACAAGATGAGATTCTAGATCAGTGGTTCTTTCTCAGCAGGGGGTTATTTTAATCGCCCCCAGCTGCCCTTATATTTCACAATGTAAGTGGGGACACTTGGGCTCTCACAGCTGTGTGGGGTGACTCAGCCAGGGGTGGGGACCAGGGAAACCGCTGCACATTGACAGCACACAGGAGAGGCCCCATCATGTCAGTGCAGAAGCTGAGAAGCTTTTACCTCGACCTGTGGCCCACTTGTCATTTACTATTGAAGATGTCAACTTTTAGACTACTTGTTTCTCTGTGTTATTTAGGAATCATTAAATACAATGTGTTCTTTAAATGTTGCTTTTCAGTAATATTTGGCGAAGATGTTGCCTTTGGTGGAGTCTTTAGATGCACGGTGGGCTTGCGAGACAAATATGGTAAGTTCGTGGCTATAAGCACAGCGTTCCTGCAGAACTTTTGCCTACAGGTTTTGAAAACACAAACTAAGCCTGTTAAATTGTCTGCCCTCTCCTCATTCGATGGATAGGTTCCTCTTCGTTTCTGTTGTCACCTGCAGAATCCTCTGGCCTAGATTTCTCCAAAGGGGTTGTGTAATGCTTGTATTGCTCTGACCTAGTTCACATTACATGTACTGTAGATTTCAAAATAATCTGGTAAATGTCTTGTTTACTGTGCCGTTCATCTGCCCACAAACCTTTGGTATCTTATTGTTGCCTGCCTTAGCCTAATTCAGTTCTGTTGCCTCCAGTCAAGACTCTGCCAGGTGGTCTCTGTTAATGGGATTTTATCTCTTCGGGGAGAGAGGAGTTTATTTTTCAGGTGATTGTGGAGGCTGGCAAGTCCACGGGGCAAGCTGGTTGACTGGCAACTCGGGCAGGGTTTCTGTGTTTCATTTTGAGACTGAATGTCGTGTGTGTGTGTGTGTGTGTGTGTGTCGGGGTCTCACTCTGTCACCCAGGCTGGAGTGCAGTGGCATGCTCACAGTCACCGCAGCCTCGACCTGCTGGGCTCCGGCGATCCTTCCACCTCAGCCTTCCCTTAGCTGGAACGACAGGCACGTGCTTACCACGCCTGGCTAATTTTTGATATATTGTAGAGACGAGGTCTTGCCAAGTTGTCCAGACTGGTCTTGAACCCCTGAGCTCAGGCAATCCTCTTGCCTCTGCCTTCCAAAATGCTGGGATTACAGGCTTGAGCCACTAGGCTCGGGAAACCTCAGTCTTTTCTTTTAAGGCCTTAGATTGATTGGATGAAGCCAACCCACATTGTGATAATCTGCTTTACTCGATTTAAATGTTAATCACATCTAAAAAAATTCCTTCACAGCAACTTCTAGACCTGTGTTTGACCAAATAACTGGGCACCGTAGCCTGGCCAGGTTGACATATAATGATATATAATAATCACCCTTCCTACTTGTTTTATCTCAGCTAGTCTGTCTTTCACCTGGACTGTGATTAATTTCTGCCTGTTGCTTTTAAGTTCATTTGACTCAGAATCATCAGAGTGCATTTTGGCTCATCTTTGAATTCCCATTTTCTGACTCGCTATGTAAGGGATGTGTTTTGACCCCTCACTGTTAGGGATGTCTCCTACATGCTTTTGACATTTTTTTTCTTCTTTCAGTCTTATCTGACCTAGACGTAGGCAAAACAGTTAAGTTTAGAGCTAGGACAAGTTGATGTCTCCCTGTCTTTCCACTGCCCTGTAAGGCTCATGTGTTTATGCGGGGTAAAAGGTGAGGGTCTTTAAGATTTTTTTTTAACTTGTCTTTTTTTCTGTTCCATTGTCTCTGACGTCATTTTATATGTGAGTTCAAGAAACCATACATATTCTATCTCACTTGTTAGGAACTCACAGCTAATTCTTTTATTTGCCATCTGTAGCAGGTTGAGTTTCTGGGTCCAGTCCCTCTGCTTTCTCCCAGTTGTCTGTTTCTAACACCTGCTTAGACTTTGAGGTGGTTGGGTAAAAGATGATCTTTTCTGCTCATTTAGACTCCTACAAACTTACGACCTTTAATAAGCACTTAAAAATCTTTGTGATTTGAATTCAAAAGTAGTGTACATACATCATAGGAAATTTGTAAAAGCATAAAGAAGAAAATAAAAATGGCTCATATTTTCAGAGATAACCTAGCAATAACGGGTATACATTTCTTGGCGTATATGCTTCTAGACTGAGTCCGTCTGTGTAGGTTAACTAAGATTTCAGATGTAGAATTTCACTTCTGTCACACAGTCTTTTCTGGGCTGGGTGTCGCTGTGCCTTGGTATTCCACCTTGCCTGGCCACATGTGGTGGTGTGCCATGTGCTTGTCCCGGCTGGTGTCCTCTTGGTTTCTCCCAGTTCTTGTCCACAGCACTCTTCTCACTGTGCCCATCCTGTGGCTCACACGCCCATTACTTCTGGATTTCTATCTCTGGTGCGGACCTGTGTCCTGAGCTCCAGGGCTGTGTATGTCATATCCCCTGGCACGCTCTACCTTGATGTCCCGCTGAAAGTCAATATCACGGAAGCACCGTTCATCGGACCCACCTGGCAAATCTGTGCCCCCGCCGCATTTCCTGCTGCGAATGTGTCGCCCTCCATTCCATTTCCTAAGCCAGAAACGGAGAGATCCTAGCGTCTTCCTTCTTCCTCACTCCCTGCATCCAGTCAGGTCTGCCATTGCATCGCCACAGTTGACCTGTGGTCTAGCCCTGCCTTTCCTTTCTTATTGCCCTGGCACTTGAGATCTTTCATTTTCTCGGTGTGCGCAGTTTCAGTTCTTTTCTTAGTCTTACCTTTCTTTACTCTCCCCTCCCTCCAGTCCTTGTTCTACCTTGTTGCCTCGAGATCCTTCTAAAATGTACATTTCTCAGCAGGATATGTAAAAGAGATCCACCTAGGTGGCACCTGATGTCATCCCCTTTACTTTTTCACTAATGAGGCGTTCCTGGCTGCGTCCCCAAGCCCCCTGTTGTTTCCCATCTCTCTTCCTCTGCACGTGCTATCTGCATCTCTCTCCCCATCTGGGTCCCTGGCAGGCTCCTCGCTTTCTCCTCTGAAACTCTCCCGGACGCTCCAAGCAGAATCAGCCACTTCTTTTTCACTGTTCACACTGCGACTTTGAACCTTGCAGGTCATATTGTGATTGTTTGCCTGCCGTCTCTCCTCTCCAGACAGCTTGCCAAAGGCTATAGACCTTTAAGTTATCTATGCACCCCCAGTACCCTAGTACCCTATCAGACAGTATGAGGGGGTGGAAAACTGGAATTATTTTTTGGTGGGCAGTTCTCTTCAATACAGGCTTCGCCATCTAGGTAAGTGTTCTAGGAATCCATCAACATCTGTACCAGCTAGTGATATTGTGAGAGTCTGCGTTCAGCTTCAGTGATTTTTTTTAGAGATTCTTTCATCGTGTTTGTCCATTTCATGATGGATGATTTACAAGCACACCTGTCCATACTGCACTGAGTGTTTGGCAGTTTTTGACCAAAAACAGCATGACCCCCATGCCTCACTCTCCCTGTTCTTGTAATCTCACCCTGTGTAACTGTTTTTTGTTTCCTTGGATAAAAAAAGTCCAAAGGGAAACGATTGGCTGATGTGGAAGAGGTAAAACAAAAAACAGCAGAAACACTGAAAGGCATCAAAACTGGCAAGTTTGAAAACTGTTGTGAGCAATGGAAAAAGCTCTTGATAAGTATATTGCATCAAACAGAGTCCTTTGAAGGTGACTGAAGTTTAAACATGTAAGGATAAATACACAATATTTTATAAATAAGCTCCATTTTTTTTCTGGGTTCCCCTTGTATTTATTAAGTGACTGTTGATGAGTGAATTTATTCTTGTTCTCACGAGAACAGCAGCCTGTCTCAGAAAGGGTATCTTCTTATTTTTCTTTAACTACTTACTTGTTAGTCTGATTTTTTTTCTTAAAAATAGGATAAGGCAGGGAGAAACTGATTCTTACTTGAAAAAATCTAGCACTCTTAGAGAGCACCTGCTGATTTATGTCTGCATGGCAGAGGGCTGAGCTAATTAATGGCCAATTAATTAGCTCTTTTGGCTTTATTGTCAGTACCTGTCGCGCATTTTTACGACAATTTTAGGACTATGAATTTATAGTTTTTAATGATTCCAGGTTGGTGTTGGACAAGACAAACAAGTCACTGCTACTCTTTCACGAGAGTATCTGTTTTTAGAAGTGAAGAATATAGAAAATCATGAAGAGAAACATGTATTGCAATAAATTTTCTTGACTATTAAAAAAAAATCACAGTTAAAAAAATTCCTTGCCCTTTTTGAGTAGAGACCAGATATCTTTAGCTATATAGAAACATGTCTGCTTAGCATTCTTTTTTTTGGTGTTAAAGTAGTTTGTATTTAGAATAACTAAAAGATCATGCCAACAGTTTACGGTAACAATCAGGCCCTCATGTTGCATTGAATGACTTAGCAAAGAAAGCCCCTTGCAAGGGACCAGCTCGTTTTCTGGGACTTTCGGCGTGTTGAGTGGGATGGATCACCGTCAGCAGGTGGCAGCCTACACTTTGAAATGAGACCATCCTGTTGGCTCTGTACCCGTCCTCTGTAACGGCTGCGAGCATTTATATTCCATCAGAAGGCAGAATTTGAAGGATTGTGAGTTCCTGACATGCTGCTGCAAAGCCGAATGCTACTTCCTAGGAAAGGGAAGGAATTGTGTAATAAGAGACAGTGCTGTTAATAAAAGGGAGAGCCGTTTTGCATTTGAGATGATCCAGATGAGGGTAGCGCCACTAAACTGCTGCTCTCTGCTCTCGGCCTTCCCTGTCCCTTGACAGAATAAAATAACTTGAATGCTTTGGAAATGAAAAGAAACAGACTAGCATATCTTCCTCAACACATTGCACACCACACGACAGCTTTAGCCTCTTGAGGCAACGAGATCTATGGATCGGAAACGATGGTTGGAACTAGTGGAATTCTAGGGAAGCCGGGATTGGAGAAGGCAGTTCAAGGTAGTTGATCTGTAGGGTATGTGGGATTTTATGTTGGCTATCACACACGCTTTCGCAGTGGAAGTAATGAGACAGAGTCCACGTGTCATATACAACATTCACCTCCTTACTGTCATTCTCTGTAAGAGAGAGAATGTGTATGTGTTTTATTCAAATAAGATTTTGGTGGGTCAGGTTCAAAGTATGCTTTTGTTTAACACTGTTATGTACTGATAGAAATACTGCCCGGCTGTGGTTCTTAGACTATATTTGGCCCACTTATTGGAGGAGACTTGGGTGAGGAAGGAATAGCCGAGGAATTGCTGAATGAGTTTATGGGCCCACACATCTGCCTTTTCATGGGACTTGATGTTTTTCCATTACTGTATTCATTCCTTTTCTCCACAAGTGTGGCCTGTCATAGCCGCTTGGGAAAACTAATATAACCACTTGCTTGTTTTCTTATGTAAACATCCCAGAAATTGTATAACCAGATACTTGAACACACTGGAGTCAGGAAGGAAAACTAGGCCAGGCGTGTGGAGCGGGCAAGTTTTCTTCCGTAATTCACCAATATTTAGGGGTTGGATTTGGGCCCCAGTGCCCTCATCAGTAGATTGAAGGGAAAAGACCCGATGACCCTCGTGGGTCCTTCTGGCTCACACATTTAGGCCATCTTTGTGCCTTTGCTTATTTTTAAAAAAGGAACACAATCCTTTCATGATTGATTCCCTTCACATTTCCAGGTTTTTTGAATGTAACAGCTGTCATATCTACCTTAGGTACTTACTAATTTTTTCTAAAGAAATTCTGTTTCCAGGATAAGTTTTAAGTTTGGGGACTGTAAGCAAAATCACTTGACCGATCTGTTTTATTTTTTTCATGAATTATGAAGTTGACATCTTCAACAGCAAAAGTGACCTTCCGTTTTCTGTTCCTGTTGCAAATAAAGGATCACTTGGGTGTAATCGTACTCTTGGACTTGGTGTCAGGGTTCCATTGAAGAACAGCGGTCTGCGAGATGGGGGCTTTACCTCTGGGCACTTGAGACTTAATTTCACAGAAGAGAAACTTGATACAGTTTATGAGGTTTTTTTTAGGGAATTAGAACTCACCTATGGTTTATTTGCCCTATTGAAGTATGTATATTTATGACTTAAAAGCAGATTGAGTACCAAACAAATATAGATTGTAAGATGTCTAAGTGAGGAATTTGGAGTGAAAAAAGGTGTTAATAAATTAGTATGAGCTTTTTTCCTACCATACTTATTAATGTATTTTTAAAGGATTGTTGGTAGATTTAAGTGTTCTTCTTGCTTCCTGAGTGTCAGGTACTTGAAATCACTCCTGGTGTTACAAATGCCTTTGTTTTCTGAAAGTACACATGTGGAAAAACCTGATGAAGAACATGTGTGATGTGCCTTTTTCCCCCAGTGCTCTTTTTTAAAAAAATTAATTTATTTTTGAAAATTGTGATGCAATATACATAAGACAACATTTACCATTTTAACAGTTTTTACAGTTCAGTAGCATTGAGTACCTTCATAATGTCGTACAACCATCATGACCACCTATCACCAGGACTTCTTTCGTCTTGCAAAACTGACACGCTATTATCTATCCAGCAGTAACTCTCTATTTTCCCTCTGTCCCTGGCAACCACCATTCTATTTTCTGTGTCTGTAAATTTGACTATGAGAAGTGCCTCATGTAAGTGGAATCATACAGTATTTGTCCTTATGTAATTGACTTGTTTCGTTTAGCATCATACCTTCAAGCTTCATTCATGCTATATAGCACTGGCCAAAATTCTCTTCCATTTTAAGAATGAGTAATATTTTATTATTACTAATGAAATATGACTAATACTGCATTTTGTTTATCCATTACCTGTTCTGGATATTGGGTTGCTTCTGTCTTTTGGCTAGTATGTATAATGCTGCTGTAACCATGAATCTAAAATATCTGTTCTTGTCACTGCTTTCAGTTGTGAAGAACAGAGTTGGAGGACTCACAGTTCCTTGTTTAAAAACTTACTACAAAGCTATAGTAATCAAAATGGTGTGACGCTGACATAAAGACAGAGATTAGCCAGTGGAATAGACTAGAGAATCCAGAAATAAACTCTCACAAATCTGGTCAAATGACTTTTGACAAGGGTGCTACTGCCATTCAAATGGCACTGGAAACATGGGTTATTCACATACAACAGAAAGAAGTTAAACCCTTATCTGGTTAAAACCCTTATCTAGTTAAACCCTTATCTAGTTAAAATTAACTCAAAATGGATCAAAGACCTAAAAGTAAAACTGTAAAACTCTTATAAGAAAATATAGGGGAAAAGCTTTATGATGTTAAATTTGGTAATTGTTTTTTGAATATGACTCAAAGACAGGCAGCACAGGAAAAAAACAGGCAAACTGAACTTCATCAAAATTGAAAACCTGTGCTTTGAAGGACACTATCAGCAGTAAATAGGCGGGGCTCAGTGGCTCATGTTTGTAATCCCAGCACTTTGGGAGGCTGACGGGGGAGGACTGCTTTTGCCCAGTAATTTGAGACTAACTTGGGCAACATAGATAGACCTTGTCTTTTCAGAAAATAAAAAAAATTAGCTGGGCATTGTGGCTTGTGCCAGTACTTGAAAAGCTGGAAGGCTGAGGTGGAAGGATTGCCTGAGCCCAGCAGCTTAAGGCTGTGGTGGCCGTGAGTGTGCTACTGCACTCTAGCCTGGGCGACAGAATGAGACTCCTACTCAAAGCAAACAAACAAAAAAACTGACATGGAAGGATCACCTGAAGCCAAGGGGTCAAGGCTGTGGCGAGCTGTGATTGAGCCACTGTCTGGGTGACAGAGTGAGACCCCCGACTCAACGCCCCCCCCAAAAAAAAAACCAAAACAGTAAACAGAATGGGAGAAAGTATTTACAAATCACATATAGGATAAGAGAATAATATTTGGAATATGTAGAAAACTTTTAAAACTCTACAAGAAAAAACCAGCAATCCAACTAAAAAATAGGCAGAAGATATGAATGGACATTTCTCCAAAGGAGGAGATATGTAAATGACAAGCGAACACATGAAAAGATGCTCAGTGTCCCCAATTATTAGGGAAATGGAAGTGAACACCACCATGGAATACCACTTCCTACTCCTGAGGATGGCTGTTAGCAAGGGTTGTTGAGGATGCCAGGAAGCTGGAGCCCTTGTGGACTGCTGGGAAGGTAAAGCAGTGGGCGCAACCACTGTGGAGAGCAGTTGGGCAGCTTCTCAAAAAATCAGAATTTCCATGTGATTGTCTACGTTCATGCCAACCTGAGTGTGTCTGGTCTCATCAACCGCAGAAGCTAAGTAGGGTCCGGCATGGTTAGTACTTGTATGAGAGGATTTCCACATGACCTGGCAATGTGTCTTTTTTTTTTTTTTGTGACAGTCTTGTTCTGTGATCCAGGCTAGACTGCAGTGGTGCAGTCCTAGCTCACTGCCGTCCGGACTCCAGGCCCCAAGTGGTCCTCCCACCTCGGCCCCCTGAGTAAGTAGGACTGAAGATGTGAACCACCACAGTCAGCAAAATTTTTTATATTTGTAGGGACTGGGTCTCACTATGTTGCCTAGGTTGGTCTAGAACTGCTGACCTCAAGAAGTCCTTCTGCCTCAGCCTCCCAGGTTCTTGGCATTACAGGTGTGAGCCACCGGGCCCTGTTCCTTTTCTTTTTTTTCTTTGAGTTGGAGTCTCACTCTATCGCCCAGGTTGGAGTGCAGTGGCATGGTCATGGCCACCCCAGCACTGACCTGCTGAATTCAGGAGATCCTTCTGCCTCAACCTTCCAAGTAGCTGGAACTACAGGCATGTGCTACCATGCCTAGCTAATTTTTTGATTTTTATTGTAGAGATGAGGTCTTGTCAAATTGCCCAGGCAGTTCTCAAACCTGTGGGCTCAGGCCATGCCCTCACCTCAACCTCCCAAAGTGCTGGGATTACAGACTTGAGCCACCACACCTGGCCAGTTCCCTTTCTTTTTATCTCATAGTTTTTAAATACAGTTTGAAGGAGTTACTATGAAAAATGAGATGGAAATACTATTGACGCATACATCATTTAAATTAGTTTCTCTTATTTATTACTTTGATAACCTTTTCTGAATTTTTTTTCCCCCTTAATAAAGGTTTTGGGATCTCCTAAAATTAGAATTGGTTTAAATGGCCACTGTATTTTAATCTATCTAAAAATTAAAATGAGTCTTCTTATAGTTTGCCTGTTGACCAGTGGTTTAACAAGTAACACTTAAGAAAATAAGATATTTAATATTTTGTAGGCTGTCAGAGCTGGAGAGAAATTGAGGATATGTCTAGTCTAGTGGTTCTCATCTGGTCGTGATTTTGGCGATGTGCAGAAAGAGATTTCTGGCGGTCACAACAGGGAGGTACCATCAGCATCAAGGTGATAGAGACCAGGAATGCTGTTCAATATCCTGCCATGCGTAGTTCAGGCCTCTCCGTGGCTGAACTCTTTATGGCTCGAGATGGCAGTGGTGCTGAGGCTGAGAAACTCATATCTGGTCCATCTCCACGCAATGTGGAAACTGAAGTTCCAGGAGGTCAGTGGCATCAGGTGACCCCGGGGCAAGTCGGTGAGTCAAGCCTGGAACTCAGACTTCCTAGGCTCCCTAGTTTTGGGCTTTCTGTACTGCATTGCTGTCTCTTCTTAATTTTAATTGAGCAACTCACTTACATAAAAACATAAAAAATATAAGGAATTCGAATAAAGCAAGGCTCAATGTTTTGATGATTTGTGGCCAAGAAGAAGCTAGCTACCAGAAGCCATATCAACAAGTTTGAAAAAAGTTGCCTTTTCGTGTATTAGATTTTCTGAGGGCATTAAGTTGTTCTTTAGTTATTTATTCCCCGAGGGTCTAAACCTTTTCACACAGCTGTGCAAATTGTGGAGACTGAGTCCATAAATGTAAAAAAAGTTAAGGCTTAATTTACAAGAGTAAGCTCTCTTCCCTATTAAATCATTATTTGACCCCTCACACTTGCTGCCTTACCTATTTATTTCCTCCGTAATTATTAAACAATAAATGCCAACAGGTGTTCTCTTTGACATTTTAAGCATAAGTCAGAAGGGAATGACCTTCAAGCCAGCTTTTCCTGGCCTTATTTGACAATGGCATACTTTCAACATGTTCGAATGTGAGTACCAACCCCTGTTTGGAAGATAGACTTGGATAAAAGTAGACCAGGAAAAATGGGACTATGGGTAATTGTCAGTAAGTATAAAATTGATTCATATATCTTTTTTAGCCTTCAAAATTAAGAATTAGAAAAATGAAACCATTTGTATTTTGCTAAGTGCAGTATGTATCATAAGGGTGAAAGACCTTTGTTTTACAAGTTCACTGTCAAGGGTATGTCACGTGTCCACCTAGTATTAAGGACGGTGTAGCTAAATTAACTTCTCAAATCTGGTGCCCAGTCTTCTGAAAATTGTCTTCCAGACTCTACCTTCACCAGAGGAATAAACGTTTCTTGAATTGGGATACAATGGATATATTTGATTGCTCGCTTTCTAATTTTTGCACATTGAAGCCAGTGACTTTTTATTGTATTTCTTATCTGTTTGGAATTGTTTCTTTGATTTCAATGTGATTTTTGAATTATGGGTCTTTCTTCTTGCTGTAAATTTCCAGTTCAGCCATTGATCACCAGGAAATGGATGCACGAAGCAGAAGTTTCTTTTAGGGAGCACTGGGTGCTAGGCTGTAGAAATGAAACACAGCACTGACGTATTTAGCACTTTTCTTCCGGGTGTAATGGCCTTTAGAAGGCCACAGAAGTCCCTTTGGGACATGAGATTGTGAGTTAAAAGCATGTCAAAGTCGTGAAATTATAAAAGTTTGTGGTTTGGACAGGTTCAAAAACGGTAGCGGTGGCTACTCTACAAAATCTCCTTGTTTGTTACCCCTTGGATTTTCAGGTTCCAATATTGGCTGTGGCTGGGGAGGGGTTTTTGAAAAGCTTTGTTTTTATTCTTCTTTGTCCTAGCTGTTTAAGACTATTACATTTATCTTTTGTCGGAGTCATTGTCCTCTTTTTCAAAAAGTCACAGGCAGTGAAGGCATTAAAAATGGGCCCACTGCCACTGTTGTTTTGGAGATTAATAAAGTAGCTTAGATCAGACCAGTTTTTCTTAAAACTGCATTGCCTGTTCCTTGATTTCACTTTCTCAGAGGCCCTGGGGGATTATCAATTTAACCCTTCTACCGAATTCCTCAAAGTTAAAAAAAAAAAATAGTCCAGTGAAACATATCAGTACACACAGCAAATTTAAATCCCTGAAATTATCAGAGCTGAAAGAGGCTCAGTAAGGCTGTTTTTACAGACCAGTTCATATTGGCCGATGGCTGGGAATGCCTGTATTCTCTCACCCTGTCTTGTTCATCTCGAGGAAACATCGTACAGTGTGTTAAATGACAACTGAGGATACCCTTTCTCCCCAAGGCTGTGAGTCAGATGGTCGTGGCGGCTGTGTGGCACCTTCACGCTGATATCTTGCTCCGATACCAAATCGACACTGCCACTTACTTCAAGCCACGGAAGTGTAGCAGTGGCTACTGTTTCCTGACACGGGAAATTTGAATCTAAGTGTGTAGGCAAGACATTGTATGCCTCTGATTCTATCTTGGAATTTTACTTTCATCTACTTCTAACTTGGAATTTCCGTTTTATCGCCTTTCATGTAGTTATGAAATCACGTAATCATAATCATAATTAAAATCACCAGGAAAAATTTTCCAGCCAGGCTAGGAATAGTCAGTACAAACAGCCCTGCGTGGAAGGCAGCATGGATGTCACTTGCCAGATACTTACTGAGCAAGACAGCCTGTGCAGAAGTCATGGAGGGCTGGAGTACAGGGCTTTGTTTTCTGTTCCCGTTTTACACTGATGAGATTCTCAGTTGCTTTGACTGGCAGGGTTGATGAAGGATCCGTTAGGCAAAGGCTGGCACATGTCACGTGCTCATAAGTCACTTGGGAAGCAGGTGGGACAAAAAACTTTCAGTTTCCTGGGGAGCGGTTGTACCCAGGGTGGCTTCAACAGGAAGGTGCTTGACCTTCCCTGGTGGCGACCTGCCATGCCCTTCTCCCGGGTCCCCTGGCTGCCAGCCAGCAGTGGTGGCCTCTGGCCAATCACGAATTAGCCAAAGGATTCTTCTTCTGTCGTTCTGGCTACTGGGAACTCAGTCGTCTTCAGTAACAGGGAATTTCTTCTCGTTTTCTGGGCTGGCTGCTTGTTTAACCCTTCTTTTCTGGTCTTTGCCAGCTTGGAGTCTAACAGAAACATAGGAACTTGCTTCTAAGCCAAAAGGGAACACATACAGGCCTAGTATTACAGTCTTAATCAAGATCCTGTGGACGCTGGATTGGAGCATTTTGTTTTTAAAAAAGTACAGGTTTCTCAAAAGTTGAAAGGCAACTTGAGGCTAGGCGTGTTGGGTCACAATTGTCGTCCTGGCACTTCAGGAGGCCAAGGCAGGAGGCTTGCTGGAGCCCAGGAGTTTGAGACCAGCCTGGCAACATAGTGAGACCTGGTCTCTACAAAAATAGAAAATATGAGGCGGGTGTGGTGGTGTGTTCCTGTAGTCCCTGCTACTTGGGAGGCTGAGGTGGAAGGATTGTCTGAGCACAGCAGGTGGAGGCTGTGGTGAGCCATGATCATGCCACTGCACTCTAGCCTGGCCAACAGAGTGGCCCTGAGTCAAACAAACAAACAAAAAAAGGCAACTTGAAATCAGGAGCATGTTAGTTCTTTAATCAAAAGAATAACAAGGCAGTATTAAATGGCATAAATATTAATTCAAGTTTAAGTGCTAAGATGCACGTGAGAGAAAATACTTCCACAGTGTTCTCAACTAATTTAGAACAAGTCCAGTAGGGAACTCCCGTCATTTGCATGAAGAAGACACCTTTTCTTTTTTCAAATAAAGATTCTGTGAAGTTTCTGCCCAAGGACTGTTTAGTCATTTAACTTTTTTTTTTTTTTTTGAGTCAGAGTCTTACTCTGTCACCCAGACTGGAGGACAGTGGCACGCTTCCGGCCACCGCAGCCTCGACCTGCTGGGCTTAGGCGATCCTTCTGCCTCAGCCTTACAAGTAGCTGGAACTACAGACACACGCCGCCATGCCTGGCTAGTTTTTTGTAGAGACGAGGTCTCAGCAAGTTGCCCAGGTGGGTCTTGAACCCACGGGCTCAGGCAATCCACTCGCCTCGGTCTCCCAAAGTGCTGGGATGACAGGCTGAGCCACCGAGCCTAGCCTAACCATTTAACTTTTAATTGTTCTTTACACATATGTCAAAGAAAGTTATAGCCCTGCTCTCAGTGTATAACTCTTTATATGAAAAAAGAAGAGTTCACCATCTTGGCCTACAGCGATCACATGAGTTGTTTTTTGTAAGGGCTTAATTTATCCCACAGTCTGCTGAAAGTGAGTCGGGAGACAATCTGGATCTGCTGGGAGCCTCCAAGTTCCCCAGCCTCTTCTGGTTTCTTCCAGATACTCGTGAGCAGAATTTGAGCCAAACAGTCTCCACGAAACATTCCTCTCCTTCAGTCTGGCCAGAACACCTGTGTTTGCCCTCATTTCTATTCATACTGTTTCTTCTTAAAACATGGAGTGGAAGGTAATTCATGACCCAGCTTAAGCTTTCATTACATTTTAAGAGTTCAGTAATGTAAAATTTGTTCCCAATCAAGCTAAGTGATTCTATGCTCCCGAGTGTTAATTCTACTAAGAGAGCAGTAGCCAGAGTGGCTGCATGGTCTTTCGCTGTTTCAAGTGTCTGCAGCAGTCGAGGTCACTACTGTCATTAATTCCATCTTGCCTCACCATTCCCCCAGAATAATTCCCGTGTTCCACAAAGGCACAGGATCAGAGAACAGGCATTGTTCTCTTTGAGAGTTGCACATTGATACGTGACTTTCAAGTACACCATGGATTGGGATTTCCTTACTCAGCTTTATTCCTGCAGGTCCTCTTCTAGTGTTATTTATGTCTGTTTTGGGCTTTAACTTCTACTGAACTGCTAAGGGATTCAATCCGGTTGTTAGCATTTGATGCATTTTCTCCCTTCCAGACCACATGGAATCTGGTTTTCTTTTGCGAGTCCTTCTTGTGGGGATTTGGCGGTTGGTCAGTGTCTTGCCTCACCTGTCCTCTTGCCATTCCTGTGTGCAGCCCCCTGGAGCACAGCCAAAAAAAAAAAGAAAAAGAAAAAAAGAAATGAAAACGCCTGTGCGGATGGTGCAGTGACATGGCTCTATGGTCCCTACCTTTGCTAACACTGTGGTATCAGGCATTCTTGAGAGGATTTTAATATCAGTTCCCCATACCACCTCATGCAAATGCCAAATCTAAGTTAAAATGATGGGCTTGCTATGAAAATAGAAGGTAAGGCAGCCCTCTGGCTTTGATGTCTAACTAGAACAATCTCCGGAGCTCTTCCCATATAGATATTCTGGCGCTTCCACTGCCTGGCAACTCCCATCAGATTTGTTTGGTTGGGTCAGTTTTACAGTTTCTGCAGAATGGGAAGGCTGTCACTAAAAACAGCCCCGGTTCCATGCACGCATGTGATGTGATTGCTCGGCCAGCTGCTGGTGAGTAGTGAGGGGTCACAAGCCAGTGAGGTTGCAGTCCTTAGTAGAGAAAGGCTGGCATTGACTCTTACCGTGGCCACATTGAGTGATAGGCGCAGGAAGTGGGTGGTTAATATCAAAGCGTCGTCTGGCAAGTAGAGTGAATACCTCCAGACACTGTCTGGGCCAAGCCACTTCTGCATCACTGGGGCTATTTTCCTGGTTGCACAGACCAGTTCATTAACCCCAAGAACTGTTGGAGATGCCACCCCCAGGAAGGTAGATGCGGAATAACTCTTCAAAACAGGTCTCGGACAGTTGCAGCTTGTTGGTTACAGCACTGTTTCCCAACGTGTCCACACATACTGATGTTTAGGTCTCACCCCAGAGATTCTGAGTTACGGATATGGAGTGTGGCCAGGCTGTTGGAGTTTTAAACGGTCCCCAGTGGGTTCACGTGTGTAGCCAAGTTTGAGAACTGCTGCTCTAGGAGGTACTTACGTTTTTAAGATGTGATTCCTGCTTTTAAGGAAATCACAGTGTACATAGGCCAAAGCAAAAGGACATGGTAAGTCAAATAACAGTGGGTTAATGAAATAGCAGTATAACGCAATATAAAGAATACCCAGGAACTTTGTTTCTGTTATTTAAGCTAGAATTTAAGTGGCAGAGTGTGAATGGAATGCACTGAGAGTTTTGGTAGCAAATGGCAGCTGCGCCTTCTGGAAAAAGACACAGTTGAGCATGGGCATCTGCTCGTGCTTCCTCTCCAGACCGTACTGCAATATCAAGGGATCTTCTGTTGTAAAGGCCTAAATCCGCAAGGGTGGGGAGAGTGGAACTGGACCCGATCTGGACAAATGCTGGATGCTGGAAGGTGAAGGGCTTAGCAGGCTTGGAAAGCAGAATCCATAGCGGACAGTGGGGCAGCCAAGAACCAGCCTGGCTTGCGTCAAAGAATTGCCCAAAGGCTTAGGAACTGGCGGCATCAGGAGCCTCTGGGCGTGGGGGTGCAGGGCCGGGATTCTGGAGCAAGGAGAGTTGGTTGGTTGGAAGTCTTCCTAAGAAGCTTCAGGTCGCCAGGTTCTTTTTTTTCCCTTCCTGGCCGGCTTCTGGTGGTGAGTTCTCCATGGAGAGGGAAATGCCTCTAAAGGTGGGCCGGTGGAGTGGTGCACACCTGCTGGAAGTGCAGTCTTTGTTCTTTGTGGCTGTGCGCCCATCTGGAACTCTGGGCTTCTGTTCCTATAGGAGAAGGGGAGAATGAATACTGGGCGACCATCAGCAGTTGGCACTGTGCTTCTATGCACAGGTATGAATATAATACTATCGGTAATGCTAATGACGGTGATAACCATAGCAGCAAACTCTTACAGCACCTTTTTATATTCTCAGTACTGTTCTGAGGACTTTACAGATGTTAACTCACCTAATTGTCACAATCTTTCCAGTGAAGTCAATGCTACTGTTATCCCACTTTACAAGCATAGAAACTGAGGCACAAGGAGGTCTCACAACTAGTATCAGGCCTGAGACCTGACACTGTGACTGTTTCAGAAGAACCTGATTGCTAATCCGTGTTGTTCACTGTAATCTTTTGTGTTTTCTTTGAAAAAAATAAAAGATTTTTAGCGATACATATGCTCATTAAGGAGTTATAACTAGCTTTGGAATACACATAATTTAGCACTTGATGTCTATTAATTTTTTTTTTCTTTTTTGAGTCGGAGTCTCACTCTGTTGCCCACACTGGACTGCAGTGGCACGGTCCTGGCCACTGCAGCCTCGACCTGTTGGGCTCAGGCGATCCTTCCGCCTCAGCCTTCCAAGTATCTGGAACTACAGGTGCGCGCTACCACGCCTGGCTAGTTTTTTGATTTATTGTAGAGACAAGGTCTCAACAAGTTGCCCAGGCTGGTCTCGAACCCATGGGCTCAGGTAATCCTCTCGCCTCGGCCTCCCAAAGTGCTGGGATGACAGGCTGAGCCACCACGCCTGGCCTATTAATTTTTTTCTGTTTAAAAGAGGCTCATATATTTTGAAGACATCATAGAAGGTGGTGAATAGAGTGATTTCACTGGTAATTTAGGACATAACTTTGGCCACAGTATGGGGGAACTGAGACTCGTGGCAGGGAGGCCAGGGCCAAGGAGATTGCTGAGCCAGGGATGTTAAACTTCAGTGTGCATCAGAATCCCAGAAGGTTTGTTGAATCACAGATTGCTGAATCCCACCTCCAACATTTCTGACTCAGCAGGTCAAGGTGAGGCCTAGAATTTTTACTTCCAAGAAGTCTCCAGAAGCAACGGCTTCGGTTCTGAGAACCGCCACGACCGTGTGAGAGGTGATGAGAGTTTAAATTATGGCAGCGGAGGGAGGATGCGTCAGGAGGGGTCAGTGACGAAGGGGCAGTCAGAGAGGCCTGACAGGACCTTGTGACTCTGTGGAAACTGGGGCAGATGGGGAGGAAGCGACCCAGAGCAGGAGGGTGAGATAAGTACTGGACGGAAGACAGGTCAGAACATTTGTCGGGAGTTGCAGTTGGCGCCATTGGCGACTTGCTGACCTAAACAGAAGAAATTTTCATGGAAAAGTGGGGTCAGGAATAGATGAGAAAACTGAAGCTTTGAACAAACAGATGAAGTCCTGTAATATTATCTAGAGTAAATCTAGGTGTCTTTAGTTCTGAAACACTGGTGGCTCTCTGCACCCCAGCTTGTTTTAGCTGGCCATCTGATTTGGACCAAACAGAGCACTGCCATCATCTCATGATTTGTGGTGCTTTCTGGCTTTCCACTGACCTTTTGTTTAAAAATGGATCTGACCCGGGCTCGGTGGCTCAGCCTGTAATCCCGCACCTTTGGGAGGCTGAGGTGAGTGGATTGCCTGAGCCCGCGGGTTCGAGACCCGCCTGGATCGCGAGACCTCATCTCTACAATAAATCAAAAAATCAGCCAGGCGTGGTAGTGTGTGCCTGTAATTCCGGCTACTCGGAAGGCTGAGGCGGAAGGATCGCCGGAGCCCAGCGGGTCGAGGCTGTGGTGGCTGGGAGCGGCCACTGTACTCCAGTCTGGGCGACAGAGTGAGACTCCAACTCAAAAAAAAAAAAAAAGGATCTGGCATTTAAAAAGTGTCTGTATCTCCTTTAAATGAAACTCATCCTTTTGCCTATGTGCTTATTGGCTTCAGATCCGTGTGGAAGTCTTTCTGCCCTCATTGTCTCAGGTACGGTGACGTTTAGGCTCTGTATCCCTCTTGGGTCCTGCTGTGGATCCCAGAACAGCTCAGAAGTTGTCAAGCACTCCAAGTTGTCAAGTTCTGCTGCTTTGACCCTGGGGTTTCTCTCCCCACTGTCCCTATCGTCATCACCAGAGTACATGCTCTCTGTGCTTTTGGTATGAATGATTATAGTAATTGTCGTAAGAGTCTTTGTCGTCATTCTCCTTTAGACTTGTTTATTTTAAATATATTGTGAAATTAATTTTCCTGAAATATAGCTCTGATCACAACACCTCTTCTCTTCTTCCCACTCCTCCACCTCCTTGTTTGGTTTTTTTTTGGGGAGGGATGGGGTCAGGGTTCTGCTCTATTGCCTAAGCTGGAGTGCTGTGGTGTGATCACAGTTCACTGCAATCTCGACTACTGGGCTCAGGCCATCTTCCCACTTCAGCTTCCCGAGTACCTGGGACTACAGGTGTGCATACCGTGCCAGCTAGTTTTTGTTCTTGTTTTTGTAGAGACAAGATCTTGCTATGTTGCCTAGGCTGGCACATTTCTTTGCTTAAAATCTTCTCCATGTTTAATAGTAAAGCCCAGTTTCATCGCTCAGTCCTTCCTCCACATATTCTTGGGTGCACCTATGCTACCCACCAGTGACACCCAGTCTTCTCTGCGTCTCTGTCTTTCTCACACTGTCCCTGACTCTCAGAAAGCCCTCTCTCTCCTTCAGATCCAACCTTTCCTTCAGACCCTGTGCATTTTACTCACAGTCTTTGCCACCTAGAAATAATTCCTTTTCACTGCTCTTGTCTGTTTCTATCTAGCACTGCATCTGTAAGTCATTGTCCTTATTTTGATCAGGCATTTGCTTATATATACCAATCACCTTCCTATCGCTCAGGATGTCCATGATAGTGCCAAACACAAAGACTGGTCGAATGAATGGAGAACGGGGTGCAAGTTGTCATGAGTGTAAATAAACGGAGTAACAAAGTGATTCGTTTAACTGACACAGTAAGTGTATTGCTTATCAGAGAGGAACTTCTCATGGAATTTCTGAAGTTGCTATGAGTGAGGGTTAAGGGACCTCTTCTAAGTTGGTCACTCAGCTTTGTCACCTGTTTTGATTGTTCAGAAGTCTTTTTAATTTAACTGACTTCTTAGCTTCTGGTTGTGTCCTAGATCGTTCTGTGAGCTGAATACCATCCTTAATGTATGTAAGATATCACTGTGTTATACTTACTGTGCCGCTTTTGACAAGCTTGTCAAGCGTCGCCTGGATGACACGTATATACATGTATATTTATCACACGTGAATGCACACATATTTTATCCAAGATTAATATGGAACAACTGTGTTCTCCACACAATGGGATATTAGTTAGATGTATTAATGGACTCAACAGTTTGATTAATGATCTATACCAGGTACTTTCTACTTTCTGATACATTACATTGATGTGTTCTCTGATTCTGCTTTTATTTACTCATTGGTGTGTGAACTAGAAAAAGTGCTACGTACAAACAATTAGATTGTAGAAGTGATGTGTAGGATTTATCGGTTATAACTGATTTTAGAGGCGGAAACCTAGAGCTAGCATAAGAAATAATGATGCTATAAATTATAGAAACTATGGAACATTTCAGATTTAGAATAGAACGATATCATTTTCAAAAGTAGATTTTTTTCTTTTTGAGCAGATATCAATCATTTGGGGCATTTATGCTGTACTGAATTGGGACCATATTGAGGGGTGTAATTATGTTATCTGTGTTTAGCTCTGCCTGTATTTGCACATTGAGTTAGTTCTCATAGCAGCGAGACTCCCAGATGTTTTAAAACAGCACATCAGATATAGTTAGCGAATGTTGTTTATTTTCTGGTTAAAACTGATTCTTCATTTTCTTGAGCTTTATTTTATTAATAGCTCTTCAATTTGGTCTTAGAATTCGTTTAATGTCAGCCTTGTCTTGTTTACAAAGGGGAGAGCTCATTTATCTTTCATGCTTCTTTGTCATGTTGTTCCCTTTGCTTCTGAGAAAAGGGCACCAACCTCTTTGGAGAGGGAAGTTCAGGCTATTTCTAAAGCGAGGCAGGTTAATTGAAACTGACGGCTTAGTAATGTCCTCCGTGGTGAATGACGCACAAGGGTTTTAGATGATGCTGGCGTGCTGTTTTCACTTACCGTTAGGAATCAGCTGGATGAATTTGTGCGCTCTGAGCTTTGGTGTTGACGTAGGTACTGGGGACAGATATGTTTTAGGAAACGTCTCATTTCCATATAAATGAAGGAAGATTAAAAAGGAAAATGTAGACAGCTTGCCCTTAAATTCCAGCTGCTATCACAAGAGTGACGAAAATACTTTTCATTTTCTGAAAAAACAGCTTTGGTTGTATTTAAGTACTGCGAAGTCATCACAGGTTTATTCAGAAATATTTTTTGTACTCCGTTTTTGGGGATCTAATTATTCAGCATCAGCTATGTGTATACTTTTTTTTGAAAAACTACATTTTTATTGTATATTGCTCCAAACTCTGACTTTAATCTCTTACATTTTAGATCACTTCAACTTAAAAAAAATTTGTGTAGCCACATCAGTAAACTTGCTTTTAATAAAAGATAGAAGGACCAAAATTTTTTTTCTTACATGATGATGCTGTGAATCGGTTTTAAAGATATAGTATCAGTTTAACCAAAATGAGTTTTTGTCTTTTCCTCTTCAAGTGTCACTTAAGGGAGAGTCTAACTGAAATAGTAACTTAACTGACTATTTAAACCTAAATGGTCACTTACGGGACTATTTAAGCTTGAATAGTTGTACAGTACATAGTCTCTAAAACCCATTCAGATTGCAGTTGCTTAAGTTTCATTTATAACAAGATGATTTCATAAGGAATTGAGTCTCCTACCGTCATATTGATCTTGCTCAGAAACAAAATTGCAGCTTATACAAAGTATCAAAACACTAGTGGTTGATTTATTACTGGTAATAATATGTTTTCTATGGGCCTGTAGCCCTCAACAGAGCTGGCGCTGGACAGTTCCTGACAATGCCTGGTCTCTGGCAGTGCTGAGCGGGTCCTTTGCTGTCAGGTTCATGGGGGTGCCTTTGTGGGTCATCATGCCTGTCCTAGGGCCTTGCCGGATGCCACGGCAAACCGCACAACACATAGCATGGAGCTCAGGGACCCTTGAGGCGGGGAGTGTACAGCCAGGGTTTCTCCATGGATGCTTGCTGGGAAGCGCCGTGTCTGTTAGGATCTGTGGCTCCTCGTTTCTAAATAGGGTTTTGGACCTCTCAGGTTCACCCCTGGACTGGTGTCGTCTCCAAGTTGCTGCAAATTTGCAGCTATAGAAGCAGCATTTGCTCTTTAGCCCAGCAACTGCCTTTGGTCTTCAGCCCTTCATCCTTATTCTTGGGGTGTCTTTTTCACAGAAGGTTTGCGGTGGCCAGGCCCCCCCATTGATAGCCCCACCGTGTTTCAGGGGTTAAACCGTGGCGTCTTTGGAATGTGAACTTCCTCCGTGCCTCTTGGTGGTTTCACTAATGGAACAGGATTTTGGCTCGCAGTCTAGAATTGTTGAGGGTCTCAAGGGGCTGTAGACCTCATCTAGCTGGAGTAGATAGAGGCTGAGGATGGCCGGGGGGTGGTGCCCAGGGGACTCCTCTGGTGGATGGTCTGAGTCCCCAGCGCCTCTCAGGGGTTCTCGGCTCCCAGAGCCTCCCCACTAGCGATTGTAAAGTCCTGTTGATCTCGCAGTGTGTCTCGTATTCTTTCTCCTTTTTATTTCCCTCGACACTCTCCTGACCACAGCACATTATGTTCTTACGATGCTTTATGGTTTGCAGAGCGCTTGTACGTGGTTTATCTTACTGAATCTGCAGATCAACCCTAGCTGGTGGGCAGACTGATGACTTGGATCCTCATTTTGTGAATGAGGAAATGGAAACACAGCCTGGTATCACATCACTGGGAAGTGGTGGAGCCGCAGTAAAGCCCGGGAATTGCGACCCAGAGCCCACACTTTTAAGCACCGTGCAGCTTGCTCCTGTACCCCGAACTTTCCATCTTCATCTCCTGCTTCTGTTCTGCTCCCCTCAAGCTCTGTCTTCTGGGGTCACCGCCTGACCCTGCATTTGCCCCTCATTCCTGCCTCCGCACTCTTATCTCAATACTCCCTCTTCCACCTGTGCCTATCGACATTCTGTCCATTTTGTTTTTTCCTGCCCATTCTTCAGTGCCCAAATCAGTGCCTTCTTTTTTTCGAAACTCGGTATGATTCCTCTAAGCCTAAAATAATTTTCCTTTCTAATCTCCTTCTGTTTTTACATAATTTTCTTATACTATAGTTATTTATATTTAATTTGGTTCCCTGTGACATTGGAGTTGCTTGAGGACAGTAAGGGCCTTTTGCTCATCTCTGTATCAGTTGTAGCAACTGACTGCAGCGCCTTGTACATGATCAAGCGCATATTGTGTAAATGCTTATTCTGTTGAGTAGAAACAGGTGATATCAAATTGTATTTTTTACTGGGTCGGAGTCACAGCCTCTGATGGTGGCAAGAGGTGATCTGGGAGAGCTTGATATTATTCTTTTCAACAGCTATCTAATACTTTTTGAGAGAGTACATTATTACTGTGTCCTCCGCTATCTCTTCCTCTTGGGGTACAACTCATTCAAATAAAGCTCTTACCTAATGTGTGACAAATTGAATACTCTGTTCATCTTCAAATAATTTCATTACAATGTTTTATATTTTTAGTAGTCTCTAACAGTAATTGAATTTCTTGGCAAACAAAGGAAGCTTCAAATTTTAAATAACAAAATTATTTTTATTTTACCCTTTAAGATTTCTTTTATACTTTTTTTTTTGAGTTGGGGTCTTATTCACCCAGGCTGGAGTGCATTAGCTTGATCATGGCTTACTGCAGGCTCAAACTCCTGGGCTCAAGTGATCCTCCTGCCTCAGCTGCTTGAGTAGCTGGGATTACAGTAATGCCATCACACCTGGCTAATTATTTTGCATGTGATTTTTTTGTAGAGATGTGGTCTTGCCCAGGCTGACCTCAGTCTCATGGGCTCAAGTAATCCTCTCACCTTGGCCTCCCATAGTGCTGGGGTTATGGGCGTGAGCTACCACACATCTAGCCTATAATGTACTAGAAAGTAAAAATCTTTAAAAAATGAGGCTTGGCTTCAAGAGTATAGCAAGCAGGAAATGTCGAATGTGATTTAACTTTTTTGGATAACTCTATCATAATTAAAATCATTTATTGAACTATAAAATTGATATAGTCACTTGGAGATTTCAGTTGAATCTGAACTGATTGAGGACTTTCCCTGAAATTTCCCTTGTATTTGTTTGTTCTTCTTCTCCTGCATTCTTTTTTTTATTGTTGTTTTTTGAGTTGGCGATGAGTGGCGTGCTCACAGGCACTGCAGCCTTGACTTGCTGGACATAGGCAATCCTTCCATCTCAGCCTTCCGAGTTGCTGGAACTACAGGCATGCACTACCACACCCTGCTAATTTTTAAAAAAATTTATTGTAGAGACGAGGGCTCACCAAGTTGCCCAGGCTGGTCTCGAACCTCTGGACTCAGGCAGTCCTCTCGCCTCGGCCTCCCAAAGTGCTGGGATTACAGGCTGAGCACTGTATCTGGCCTTTTTCTTTTTTCTTTTTTCCCCTGTAACAGTGGTTTGTATAAAAACAACTTGATACTTTGTTATGAGTAACATCTTAGTTTACTCTACAAGTTTGGAGACTTTACCTATTCAAGATAGAAATATGTATATTCCACGAGTCCTATGTTAGCATTTCTGCAGAATAACCGCACTTTCTTGCTGTGCAATTTATTACTGAGTTAAATTTGAAGCAGCCTTTCTGAAAGGTCTTTTAAAACATATTCTTAATTAAGAGTTTTCTTGACCATTTTTATCACTGTGCTCTTTAAAAGATGCTTTTGATTTTATTTCATTGTTGGTAGCTCTGTCAGGTCCTGTGAAGGTTTGAAGTAGCTGTCTTATTTGCTTCAGCTTTTGGAGACACATCTGAAGGAATTTTAGGTATTGTCCACAAGACTCATTACATTCAGATCAGATGTTTAAAACTATTTGTATTTGTGTCTGTGGTGGCAGATAAAGGAGGACTGGTTTAATATATTTTAGCATTTGTGGGTTGCGTTGTTTGCAGGAGATGCTGAAGGGAAGACGTTTCGGAGGCAGAGAAGAGCCCATGAGACTGAGGCCAGCTTGGGGTGCCACACTGCGTGTTCCTGGCTGGTGATTCTGGGCAAGCTACTTAGATATTCAGTTTTCTCATTTAAAGAAATCTTTGGTAGCACAAGGATTCTGCCATTCTGTCATTAGTTTTTCTACCTGCTACATTTTCAGACCTGACCATAATCTTACAGATCACAAAATTATTGCATTAATTCTCTACCTGATTTATCTCTTTGGAGAAACTGTTGTAGAATCTGTTGTAAATATAACCTTGAATTTCTTTTATTCCTCCATAGATGCAATACAGGAATGTCTCTATATTTTCTTTAATTTAGAAATTCATTTTTAGATGAAAGATTCATTTATCTCATAATTACACAATTTTAAAAAAAGCTTTTCTGTTTTTGAGTATTTGGTCTTCTGGAGCTTAGTTGTTTTTTGGGGGATGAGGTTGCTAAAATAATGCTTTTAAACAATCGCCACACCCTCCATGGGTAGCTTATTTATTTTTATTTTTTATCTTTCTAATTTAATTTAATTTTTTATTTTAAAGGTGTGGGGTACAATTCAGGGTTAGGTATATAAACGTTGATGATGCAGGTACCCTTGTGGATGAGGTGTGCCCCTCCCTCCCCTGGCAGTTTGCCTCAACTGCCACTCCCTTTCTTATAGTATGATGATAATTGTTCAAGGTCCGCTGATGAGGGAGAACATAGGGTACTCTGTTCTTTGTTCCTCTGAGAGATCACCGAGTTTGATGGACTCCAAATCCATCCGAGTTGCCGCAAAGTCCACATGTTTGTCCTTCTTTATGGCTGCATAATATTCCATTGTGTATATGTACTACATTTATTTTATCCAATCCAGCTTCGATGGGCAGCATAGTTGGTTCCATGTTTTCGCTACTGTGAATAGAGCTGCAACAAACATACGTGTGCAGGGATCTTTTTTGGTAGAATGATTTGAGTTCCTCCGGGTATATTTCCAATAGAGGGATTGCTGGGTCATAAGAAAAATCGATTTCTAGTTCTTTCAGAAATCACCATACTGTCTTCCAAAGAGGTTGCACCAATCTGCATTCCCACCAGCAGTGTGGAGGTGTTCCTTTTTCTCCGCATCCTTGCCAGCATCTGTTGTTGTTTGTTGTATTAATGATGGCCATTCTTACTGGGGTTAGGTGGTATCTCAGTGTGATTTTGATTTGCTTTTCTCTGATGTGAGTGAGGCTGAGCACTTTTTCATGTGTCTGTTGGCTGCCCGTATATCTTCTTTTGAGAAGTGTCTCTTCATGTCTTTTGCCCACTTTTTAATGGGGCTGTTTGTTTTTCTCCTTTTGGTGTGAGTTCCTTGTAGATCCTAGATGTTAGTTAGGCCTTTGTCAGATATACAGTTGGCAAATATTTTTTCCCATTCTGTGGGCTGTCTCTCCGCTTTCTTTTCTTTTGCTTTGCAGAAGCTTGTTAGTTTGATGAGGTCCCACTTGTCTGTCTTATTTCTTAAGGTATTGGCCTTTAGGGTTCTGAATAGGAATTGGTTGCCTGTTCCAATTTCCATAAGGATGCCTCCTGAATTTTCTAAGATTCGTACAGTTTGAGGTTTTATGTTTATGTCTTCAATCCATTTAGAGTTAATTTTTGTGTATGGTTTAGGTAGGGGTCCTGATTCAATCTTCTGCATGTGGTCAGCCAGTTTTCCCAGCACCATTTACTGAATAGGTTCTCCTCTCCCCAGTGGTTGTTGTTGGAGGCTTTGTCAAAGATGAGTTGGTTGAGGAATTGATGCTTTGCTTCCAGAATTTCTATCCTGTTCCTTTGGTCTATGTGCCTGTTCTTGTACCAATACCAGGCTGTTTTGAATAATATAGCCTTATAGTAAAGTCTGAAGTCTGGAAATGTGATGCCTCCTGCTTTGTTTCTTTTGCTGAGGATTGTTTTAGCTATTTGTGGTTGTTTATGTTTCCATATGAATTTCTGTATTGTCATTTCCAGGTCTGAGAGGAATGATGTGCATAATTTAATGGATATTGCATTGAATCTGTAGATTGCCTTTGGTAGAAGGGACAGCTTAACAATGTTGATTCTTCCTATCCATGAGCATGGATTTTTTTTTTTTCCATTTGTTTGTGTCTTCTTGTATTTCTTTGAGGAGTGTTTTGTAGTTCCCATTGTAAAGGTTTTTCACTTCTCTGGTTAGGAAGATGCCGAGATATTTCATTTTGGGGGGGGCATTGTGAATGGGATTGGGCTTTTTATTTGGTTCTCTGCCTGCTTGTTGTTGGTGTGTAAGAATCCAGCTGTCTTTTGCACATTTATTTTGTACCCCGTGTCTTTGCCAAAGTCCTTTATTAGTGCAAGCAGGTTTTTGACAGATTATTTTGGATTTTCGAGGTATAGGATTATACCATCAGCAAAGAGGGATAACTTGACTTCCTCTTTTCCTATTTGGATACCCCTGATTTCCTTCTCTTGTCTAATTGTGCTAGTTAGGACTTCCAACACAATGTTGAACAAGAGGAGTGAGAGTGGGCAGCCTTGTCTTATTCTGGTTTTCAGGGGATATGTTTCCAGTTTCTGTCTACTTAGTAATATGTTAGCTATGGGTTTATTATAGATGGCATTACTATTTTGAGGTATGTTCTTCTGTACCTAGGTGTTTGAGGGTTTTTATCAAGAAGAGATGCTGGATTTTATCAAAAGCTTTTCTGCATCTAATGAGATAATCATGTGGTTCTTGTTTTTACATCTGTTGATTTTTTTTTTAACTACATGTATGGTCTTGCGGATGTTGAACCAGCCTTGCATCCTGGGGATGAAGCCTACTTGGTCGTGGTGACTGATTTATAAGATGTGTTTTTAGATCCGATTTGCTAGAATCTTGTTGAGGATTTTCGCATCTATGTTCACAAGGGATATTGCCCTGTAGTTCTTTTTTTTGTTGGATCTTTCCCGGTTTGGGTGTCAGTGTGATGTTAGCTTCATAAAATGATTTGGGGAGAATTCCATGTTTCTCAATTGCCTGGAATACTTTCAATAGGATTGGTATCAGCTCCTCCTTGTATGTTTTGTAGACTTCTGTTGGAAAGCCATCCATCCTTTTTTTGTAGGTAGTTTTCTTTTGATGGAGTCAAATTATTGGTCTGTTTAGTGTCTCAGTGTCTTCTTGTTTCAACCTTGGGAGGTTGTGTGATGTCAGAAAGTCCTCCATCTCATTTATGTTATCAAATTTGTTTCCATATAAGTATACATAGTAATCTCTGATAATCTTTTGTATTTTTTGGGGTCAGTTGTAGTTTGATCTTTTGTGTTTGATTGTGTTTATTTGGGCTTTAGCTCTCTTTTTCTTGGTCATTCTAGCTAGGGGTGCATCAGTCTTGTTAATTCTTTCAAAGAAGTGGCTTTTTGTATTGTTGATGTTTTCTGCGATATCTTTGTCTTCTATGTCCTGTATTTGGGTTCTTATTTTGGTGATTTGGATTCTGCTGCTAAAGTTGGGATTTGTGGTCTTGTCTTTCCAGTTCCCTAGGTGATTTGTTAGGCTCTCAATTTGTGATCTTTCTATTTTCTTTATGTGTGCTCACAGATATATTAATTCCTATCTTAGAACTGATTTCATAGTATCCCAGAGGCTTTGTTGAGATGTTTCTTCATTTTTATTTGTTTCCAGGAATCTTTTAATTTCTGCTTTGATTTCAGTATAGATCCAGTAGTTGTTCAGCATCATGCTGTTTAGTGTCCATGTCTTTATGGGCTTTGGGGAAATTTTGTTGGTGTTGATATTTATTTTTATTTCACTGTGGTCTGAGAAGGTGCATGGCAGTATTTTAACCTTATGGAATTTTTTTATGCTTGATTTATGGGCAAGGATATGGTTGATCTTGTAGTATGTTCCATGTGGTGATGAGTAGAATGTATATTCAGTGGTTGTTGGGAGGAATAATCTGTAGGTCTCTATTAAGTCCATTTGGTTGAGTGCCAAGTTTAGGTTCTGGATCTCCTTGTTGATTTTTTGCCTCAATGACCTTTCTAGGCCTGTTAGTGGGGGTGTTCAAGTCCCCTGCTACAATAGTGTTAGAGTCAATATCTTTTTTTAGTTTACTTAGTAGTTGTTTTATAAATGCTGGTGCTCTTGTGTTGGGTGCATCTTTGTTTAGGATGGATAATTCTTGTTGATGGATTGAAACATTTATCATTATATAGTGTCCTTTTGTATGTTTTTAAATTTTTGATAGCTTAGTTTTTTCTGACAGTAAGATCACAACTTCTGCCTTCTTTTGTGATCCATTTGCCTGGAAATTCGTTTGCCATCCTTTAACTTTGAGTCTGTGTGCATCTCTTGTGATGAGATGAGTTTCCTGGATGCAGCAGATAATTGGGTCATGGTTTCTTATCCAGTTTGCCATTCTGTGTCTTTTCAGTGGTGCATTTAGATCATTCACATTCAGGCTGATTATTGAAATGTGATTATTTATCCTTGTCAGGAGGTTTGTATAAAGGTTTTTCTTTGTTTACTTGTTTTCTTTTTTTTTTTGAGTTGGAGTCTCACTCTGTCGCCCAGACTGGAGTGCAGTGGCCGCTCCCGGCCATCGCAGCCTCGAACTGCTGGGCTCCGTTGATCCTTCCGCCTCAGCCTTCCAAGTAGTCGGAATTACAGGCATGTGCTACCACGCCCAGCTGATTTTTTGATTTATTGTAGCGATGAGGTCTCACTGCCCAGGCAGGTCTCGAACCCTCAGGCTCGGGCAATCCACTCACCTCAGCCTCCCAAAGGCGCAGGATTACAGGCTGAGCCACCGAGCCTGGCTGTTTGCTTGTTTTCTTTTGGCCTTGAGGTTGTTGTTTATGTGTGTTTTCACATTTGTTTTTGTGATGCATTTTCTGTTGATTCTGTGCTCTATTGTTCTCTTGGGAAGTGTGTGGTCATTCTTTGTTTTTCTTTCTTCTGTGCTTAATACCTTTTTAAGTGTCTTCTGTAGTGATGGTCTGGAAGCTGCATAATATCTTAGGGATTGTATGTCTGGAAAGAATTTTAATTTTCTATCACTGGTGAAGCTGAGCTTGGCTGGGTAGGAAATTCTTGGTTGAAGTTGCTTATCTTTGAGGACTTTGAATATTTGACTCTAGTGCCTTCTTGCTTGTAGTGTTTCTGCTGACAGGTGTGCTGCTGTTCTGATTGGTTTTCCCCAGTAGATATTCTGACCTTTCTGTCTTGCTGCCTTTAGGATTTTTTCTTTTGTGCCTATTTTGTGTAGGTGAATTATTATGTGTCTAGGGGTTGGTCTTCTTATATGATGTCTTGTAGGGGTTCTCTGTATCTCTTATGTTTGGCTGATCACATCTCTGGTGAGATGGGGAAAATTTTCTTGGATTACCTACTGGAATACTTGCTCCAGGGTGTTCTCCATTTCTCTTTCTTTTTCTGGGATACCAATCATGCATATGTTTGGCCTTTTTATATAATCGCATATCTCTTTTAGGCTTTGTTCTTTTTGAATTTTCTTTCTATGTTAATGTCATGTTCTGGTCTTCAAATTCTGTGATTCTTTCTTCTGCTAGATTAATTCTTCTTTCCATGCTTTTCATCTTGTTATTTATTTCCTGGATGAAATTTTTTATGGCCAAAATCTCCGTTACAAGTTCTTTCAGTGTTGCATGTTGTCTCTCTTGAGTCTTATTTGCTCTTTTCACCCATTCCCTAATCCCTGTCGAATTCTGGGACCAGTCATTGGTGACTTCCATTGTTTGGACTCGGGTCTTATTTTTTAGGAGTGTTTTGTTTGTTACACTTGAAATTACTTGTGGTCTTCCGTAGGTTTTTCCTCATTTGTGACCGATCTCTTGCTTTTCTCTTTAGTTCCGTTACTCGGTGTCATTGGGAGAGGCTTTCACTTCTGATGTTTGCTCAGCCCTCTATTTTTCCCTCATCAGGACTCTGGATTTGTTCTATTTTGAAGCAGGACTGTGGGTTGCAAGCTTTGCTCTCTCTTGTAGTTTTGAAAGTCAAAGTAGGGGATGGGGAGCTAGGATTCAGAAACTACTTGCAAATCACAGTGTCCACTGATTGTGGTATGTGTTCTGAGACCCACTCCCCCCCACTCCATATGTTGATGCATTGGGTATGTGTGTTTACCCCCTGAGTCCAAGATACAGTGGCAGAAGTGAGAACAGAGAAAAATAGAATGAAATAAGATGGACAGGAATTGAAAAAAAAGAAAAAGAAACAGAGCAATAAAAGCAGAAACCAGAGCAAAAAACAATTGAACACACACGCACACACACAGAGAAAGACATACACACACACACACACACACACACACACACACACACACGCCCAAAACAAACTGAAATAACAACAAAGTGAAACAAAACAAACAACAACAACAAAAAGCCAGGAAAAATAATCACACACACACACATGCCTAGCACAAAATGAATGGAGGGAAAAAAGAAAAAGAGTGGGAAAAAAACAAAACAAAAGCAAAAAGAAAGGAATTCAGATTGAACCCTCACACATATATTCACATACACCTTAAACTAAAAAATAAAAAATAAAAAAGAGAACAACAAACGAGCAAAAACAAGTCAACAACAACAAAATAACTGAAAGATGAACACTCATTCACATACACACATAAACAGAAAACCAAAAATGAGAGAAGAATAAAAAAAGCGGGGGAGATGCAACTCAGACTCTCACATATTCATGGACAAAGGAAAAATATTTTTTAAATAGATGAACTAACAAAGAAACAGGCAAAAAATTTTAAACAATAAAAAAAACAAAAACCAAAAAACCCTGCCCTCTTGTGGCAGGTTCTGTAGTTGTTCCTCTGGTCTGCTCTGCTCTCTCTCATGCAGTTTCCACCTCTTTCACTCTCTCCCCAGTGTCCACAGCAGGGAAGGAGAGGGCAGGGGTGGGTGGGGCTGCAGTCCTCCCCTCCCACTCTCGAATGGTCAGGGAGATTCCCTCCAGTGGGGAGGTGTGGGATTGTCTCTTCCCCACGTGTTCCTTATGGGGGTGCCCCGGTCAGGCCTGCCCTGGAATGGAGTTCTCCTGTTGCGACTGACATCTAGGCGCTGCTGGGTTTTGTCCCTCTCCAGCGTGCCCCTGCTGCGTGAGTCTGACTTTCCGAGGATTGCTGGGGAGGAGGGGGTCGGCTCAGCCCTGGACTCACCACTGATCCATCTCTGGAGTTCTTCCTCCTCCTTTTCTGGCCACACCCCTTGTCCCGGGCTGGATCAGGGTGGGGGTGGGGCGGCTGGGACGGCACTTGGCAGGCCCCTTGGAACTTGGTGCTTTCAGAATACTCCCTCTGGGCTACAGCCAACCCCTGATTGGGTGATCCACCAGTCACAGAGATTGGGTCTGCTGCTCCGTGGTGAGCAAGTTGGGGCACTTTGCTGCCCTGTTTTCAAGAGGGCGGTGGGCTGTCTCTTTCATCTCTTCCTGAGGGACTCTGCCTCTGGGCTCCCCCCGCAGCCCTTGCTGCCAGTGTCTGGCTAGGTGCTGCAGTGGTGAGAGCCTGGAGCCGGTAGACTTTCCCCGTCTTCCTCCTCTTCTTGGCAGGAAAACTTTTTGTCCATTAACAAAAAAAAGGTGCTGGGCTTCTGTGACCTGGGAAGCCCTAGAGTCTCAACAGAGCAGCTGCAGCACCAGCTGCTTCACCAGGAGGGCCCTGGCCACTTGCTTACGAGCCCCCACTTAGTCAGTCTTTCCCAGCATTTTCTTCCCAGGAAGGGTTTTGTTGATGATTTTTAAAAAAAGGTGCTCAACTTCTGCATCCTGGGAATTGCTAGGGTCCAAGCCAAGTAGCTGCCGCACCAACCACTGCACCATGAGAGCCCTGCCGGTCATCTCCCTAGCCCTCACCCATGCAGCCACTCACACGCCCACTTGGTCACCAGCATGTACACAAAATTCCATATGGTCAATCACTCACACCAGGACTTGCATAGTCTGACTGGCTAGGCCGCCATCTTCCTGATCAAGTAATTTATTTTTTAAAATACTTTTCCCCCTGACTTATTCATACATAGACTTTTTCTTCTAAAATTGGGTGGAGTCAATTATTTCATTTGGTATTTCCCCCCCATGATACTGTTTTTCTAAATGGTGTAAATTAACCCAGTGTGTCTATGGGTGTATTCTGGGAGTTCTCACATTTTCTTTGAGATTTACAATTTGAGGTTTTAGTATAAATGATAATCTTGAAAAGTAATATAAGCAGGCTGGGTGCAGTGGCTCATGCCTATAATCCCAGCACTTTAGAATGGCAAAGTGAGAGGATTACTTGAGCCCACAGGTTCGAGACCCACCTGGGCAACTTGGCGAGACCTCGTCTCTACAATAAATCAAAAAAGTAGCTGGGTGTGGTGGTGTGTGCCTGTAGTTCCAGCTACTTGGAAGGCTGAGATGGGAGGATCACCCAAGTCCGGCACGTCGAGGCTGCGGTGGCTGTGAGTGTGCCACTGCATTCCAGCCTGGGTGACAGAGTGAGACTAACTCAAAAAAAAAAAAGTAGCATAGCATATTCTAGGTCATTTGGATCATTTGCCACATAACCCAATACTGTATACCACATGGTAAAATTGGTGTCAGTGTGAAGGTAGTCTTCATGCTGTGCAAAGGATGACTATTTCGTATTGTCTAAGTAAAGATTTCACTGAGATGTCAGGTAGGTGCCGAGAGCATCTCTGCATGCCACACCCGAAGAATCTTCATTAGAAAGACAGCATTCAAGTTGCAGGCAGATGACTTTTACGGATTCTGTTTTTAAATATGGTAACTTGCAGTAGTTCATAAGCAGTAAGCATATCAGTAAGCACACATTGAAGAATTGTCGATGTATGATTCCGTTGATCATTGAATAGGCACACATTTAATGCTGATTTCAATATGGTCGTTACTTCAACCTCATTTTTAAGTGAGTCCTTTAAAACTAGTGTTCAAGGAATGAATGCAGTGGTTTTGTTTGGTATGAGGTCTGATTGTCCCCAAGTGGCTAAGGAAGCCATGAGGTTATAAACACTATTTTGTATAGTGCATTTAAATGAAAAGGCATCCTTTTCATTAGAATGATTAAAGGAAAATCAGAAAACCCCAAACCAGAAAGATATTAAATGTAGTATCAGATCCAGAGCTTCATTGGTATTGTCATTATAGCAGCAAACCGTTGGTACGCTATGTTTTGTACTATTAATTTTAATTTATTTATTTATTTTAATATTTTAGTTTAAAGATAGGTGGTGCAATTCAGGATTAGGTATACAAGCAGACCTTGTGCAGGTAAAGTTCGGGCCTCCCTTTGGTTCTCACTTTGCCTGGTTTGAGATCAGATCATTAATTTAAATTTAATTGATTATATAGTTATTTTTGTATTTAATTTATAAATTTGTTTTGCCTTTGTCTTTTTATGAGGGTAATAAATGCTGAGTTAAATTTTGTAGGTATTAAAATAACATATTAAAACTGATATAAGTTGATTTTATGAGCATAAGAAAGTATTTTTTCTTTTAAAAGTTGTCAGTTTTGTACTTGGTTTAAGAAGCCGTGGTCTGGTCTATGACATTGAACTCTATTGTGTCATAATCATGATGGCTAACCTTCAACCAGATGCCCACTATTTGTTTTCTATGGGTTGTTTAAAATTAGATGAGTCTTGTTCTTTTATGTCATTAAAAAATTAAGTGTTGGGCTGGGTGTGGTGGCTCACTGCTGTCATCCCAGCACTCTGGAAAGCCAAGGCAGGAGAAGGGCTCGGGCCCAGAAGCTTGAGGCCATCCTTGGCAACGTAGCAAGAGCTTGTCCCTACTACTACTACTAATAATAGTAATTTCTCTTAAATGTGGCCATCTGAAATACAGCCATGAAATCAGTAATCTACTAGTCTGTTTGTGGATAATTGGATTTTTAAAAATACTGTGGTCTGACCTGATTTTCAGTTTTCCTGATTTTGCCTATCATTTCTATTTTAATATTGGTATTTTGATCATTTGTTTTTCATTCATTCATCCATTGAACAAATATTTTAAAAATTTTACTGTGTACAAGTGAATATTCTAGGTGCTGGAGATGTTTGGGTACAGTTCACAGCTTTACTTGGGAGTCTGTAGTCTTTCTTTGTTGTCACTTTTTCATTATTTACATGAAAAGTTTCGTGGGTGTATTACGAAGTACATATCTATTTCAATGAAACTAAATCTGCCTGTGTCGTATCTTCATGCCTTGGTACTTGGTGGGACATTACTATATCATGATTGCCATAGATACACTCATAAATATCTTTTTAGTTCAAAATGATGAGTCTTTTAAATCTCTTTATTCAAGTGATATTATTGAATGACTGCTAAATTCAAGACATTGTGTTAGATACTATCGGATGTCCAACAATGAATGAGACACAGTCTATATTCTTAGTTAGAGGAGCTTACAAATTTTAACCTGGGCGTTGAATCCTTGGAACTGATTTTGCCTTTGCTGGATATTGGTATTGTTGGGTCTGTACCCAGAATTGTAGATTCATTGGCTATAGACAGACTTCTGCATTTAATAAACATTCATTCAATAAACATTAACTGAACGCTAGGTTGCTCTGGCTTGCTCTGAGTTGATGTTTATCTTCTGTAATTTTCCTCTCTTACTTGCTATAATGACCCAGATCTCTTGTCTAGGAGTGAGTGTCATGATAATAGAGGTAGGATCTATAGGATGAGGTTCACAAACAGCCCTTTCTAAACAAGGTTCTTGGAGGTAGCGATTTGGTGAATGTTGTAGGGTAGTTGTCAAGATAGATCAACTTGCTGCATTTGAAAGCTTGGAGTTTGGATATTTCAGAAGCATAAAAATAGGGCCACCGTAAGGTGAAACCAGAATTGGACAGAAGGATGTTCAGGAGTGACACAGGACCAATAACAACCTTGGCCAACTCTGCCATCACAGTGACCCTTCTGAGTTGTCCCTAGCAGGGCTGAAATGACCCGGCCTTCATATGCTCACACTGATCAATCAATTGATGGAATACCAAGCCTGGCCTTGAGCTAGGAGGCTCATTGCAGATAAAGCAGTTCCTGAAGGGACTGGCAGCCAATAAGCTGATGTCTGTGAGCTAATGGCATTCTTAGCAGCAAGCTGGATGATCTTCACCAATGGGCGATCAGACATCATAGCGTTCACCCTTGGCAGTGAACTGTGATGATTACCTTGATGGCAGGATTGCTTGTTCAGCTTTGTTTCTCATTTTCTAGCTCTGGGTCTGAATATTTATCACTTGAATGATAAATATTCAAGTGAATTATTGAATTATTTATCACTTGAATGAATATCATTGTGCATTCAAGTGATATTACTGAAGATTAGTATTCAATTATTATAGCATATCATCCTAATTTAGGATGCTAATATACGGTAGATTAAGGATGAGTAAGGAAAATGCTTTACTTTTTTCCTCATTGCTTTCCGCTTAGGTGTTGATATTACTTAACGCTAGTAACACAGGGTAACTGTAAGTCTTACTTTACCCAAACCAGTCCCATTTGCCTGAAACGATGCAGTTTAAGCCTGCTGAGGGTCAGTTAATAACTCTATTTTATTTTCAGTAACTTCTCAAAGTCTCAGAAGTATTCCAGTTTGAATATAAACTGTATGGTCTTCCTACCTAGTAATACTTTTTTATTTGTTTGCATATTTCTTCGAGAAGCATTTTTTGGCTACTTTACCTAATGAATAAAATATCCTATATTCCATTTTTTAAAGAGGCACAAGTGGTCTGTTGTATTTTGGCTTCAGTTGACCCTAAAACAAATGCTTTTCAGTTTTCTCAAATTTTTCATCAGCAACCAAAAAAATTGTGTGAAATAACAACATATTTCATCAAGTATACTATGACTGAAATTATTGGTATGTACCATTTATTTCTCTCTTTCACTGTTAAAGTTGTATCTGTATAACGACTTTTATTTCCCTATTTATTTGTAGTTTTGTCACAAATATTTATGTCCTTATTTATCTTTCTGTTTAGGGACTCTGGGACTTGAGCTGTTTCTCTGATGGAGTTTATGATTTTCTGGAAGAGTTTCTGACCTATTCAAATATGGGTCCTGAGGAAATACAAGTTGCTTGGAGATGGGCCATTTTAAGCCTCCCTTTTCAGAAATTTTTGTGGCAGAAAGAAAAATTTAATTCTGCCACAGGTAGATTTAATAACTTCTAGGTCCTCTTTCTTATCAAATCCATTCTAAAACTGGTTGTCGGTTTTAAAAAAAATGACTATGGCGATTGAAATACTAAGTGATTTCCTCAACTTGCTAGCAGGTCATTTTCTGTCACATCTCATGGCCTTTTCTTTTCCCTATTTGTTGTTTCCTTGTCCTCTTTTTATTGTTTCTTGTCTACATTATGACTAAATCTTAGACAGGAAACAGGGGTCGAAGAGAAGTCACCTGCCGGTTTTATTTTGGAGTTCAGTATTATGTAGTGGACACTGTCCCCATTGATGTGGGTCTTCCTAGTTATGCTCCCTTTACAAAAGAAGAACACGGTCAGAAAGCAGTGGTGCGCCTTTCTGCTTCACCTTGAACAAATGAGAAGTTGACAAGACGAATGGGCAGTCAGCCATCCGGCATTCCAAACGCATTTTCATTTACTTGGGGGATGTGAAGCCACACAAAGAAATCGTCTGCAACTTAGGCAGGAAGAGCAAAGCACAAGACAGTCTGTTGTAGGCAGGAAGAGCGAAGCACAAGACGGCACGCCGTGTGAGCATTTCTTTTGCGTTAGCTGTTGATCGCAACCAGTTTATCTGAAATGTTAATTTTACTCAGTTATGTAAGGGTTAGAAAGAAGTTATTCAGACAGCATTTACCTTTTGTGTGATCCCAAACTGCTGGGCATTAGGAAAACTGTCTCAGAACAAGCATAGTTTTTTCTTTCATATGAAGCCAAAGCTGCTGACCGCCTAACTGATTCAGCATGTATTGTTCACCTGGCCTTTTGTTTTAGCTTTTTTTGGGGCGGCACTTTGACAGACACCCCTTGCAACTTCCTTCGCGTCTCAGAAAGCTGTGCTGTCATAGATGTCAGCTGCCTTTAGAAAACATGAATTTCAACATCCGACTGCATTTTAGTCATCGTCCAGATGAATGCTTCGGGATTTCCATCCTGGCTACTACCTGCACTTAAGCGCGCGGTCTGTGTGAGGTTATTATTTTATCGCACGATCACCACTTAATAGTACTGAATTTGAGAGATTTCTATCCACATGTAAAGAAGCTGAGTTCATGCATCTCACAGAGTAGAAAAAGACTTAAAAAGTTGATTTCTAAATCAGGAGAAGCTAGCCCCCATTAACTAATTTATTCTTTCAGAGTAAACAGTAGGTATGTTCATTGTACCCGGTAAGTGCCAGACACCAATACTGCCCTTCCTGGCCATCCCCTTTGCTCTGGACCTGGCTCACTGTCACGCTCTCCGGCTCTCCGTCAGGGCCACATTGATGGTCTTCTCAGTCTTCTGGTTTCTCAGTTTCTTATCCTTTTCCCTCTGGAGATCTTGTCCTCCTTCCTCCCCTCATTCTTCCAGTCACCCCCTTGTCATCACCAGTGACTACAGTCTCTCTGTAATCTCGACTTGAGGCATCCCAACTCTGACCACCATCTTGAACTCTCCAGCTCACTGCTCTGGTACCTCCATTCCAACAATCTTTCGATCTTACTGGTTCTTAAAATCCATGGATTTCACTGGGCGTGGTGGCTCACGCCTGTAATCCCAGCACTTTGGGAGGCGAAGGCGAGAGGATTGCCTGAGCCCACAGGTTTGAGACCAGCCTGGGCAACTTGGTGAGACCTCGTCTGTACAATGAGTCAAAAAAATTAGCCAGGCATGGTGGCGCATGCCTGTAGTTCCAGCTACTTGGAAGGCTGAAGCAGAAGGATCGCCCAAGCCCAGCAGGTCGAGCCTGCAGTGGCCATGAGTGTGCCACTGCCCTCCAGCCTGGGTGACAGAGTGAGACTCTGACTCAAAAAAAAACTCCTTGGATTTCACCATCCTGTTGCTGTCTCTCATTTTCCCGATGACCTTTCTTCCTTTTGCATCCAGTTTCAATTTCGTGTCAGTATTTTCTGGGCAAAATCTATTCCTAGTTAAATCCACTTGTCTGTCTAAATCCTGTGCTAACCAGTACTGGCATGTGAAGCATGGTATCATGCCAACTGGTATTCAAGTTCAAGGCTAGTAACCTCTAGGGTCCTCACCTGGTAAGGCTGGTTAACCCCTGGGGGCCTGCCGTCATGCTACATGTTCCTGGTCCTTTCAGTTTTTCATGTTCCTGGATGCCTGTTTCAGACTTTCTCCGCCCCCCCCCACAAAAAAAAACTGCTTCCCCCCTCCTTGCTCTTAGCTAGTAATCTGACTCTACATTTTTCTGTAAAGATGGATGCCACTCATGGAGCACTTAGACAGGTTCTCACACTGCACATTTCCATGACCTGGCATCTGGGCCCATACCCTCCCTTTGCGCCTGTACTCTGAGTGAATGTAAGGATTCCTGTCACCCCCTCCACATGAGACCCCTTCTTCCCTCAACCCCTTCTCGAGGACATGGATCCAATGATTACTCCTTCCCTTCATCTCAATATTTTTCTCAAAATAATCAATTTCCGTCTCTACCGAGCCTGCAGATGTGCTGTTGTTTCTTCCATCTTAAAAACCCCTTCTGACCCCACGTCCCTCCAGCTAGTGGCCGCTCCCTGCCTCTTCTCTCCTGTACAGGAAAATTTCTCCACATAATTGTCACTACTCATCCCCTTCAACCTCTCTGCCCTGTTCTCACTTGAAGTCACTGCAGTTAAGCTTTTTGTTTTCTCCTCCTCTCTTACTTTGCAGAAACTGTCATGTCAGGGTCACCAGTGCTAAAATTCACAGCTCTCCTCTCACTTTGTGATAACAGCATCTGGCACAACTAATCACCCTCTTCTTGGAAACCCTTTCTTCTGGAACAGCACATTCTCCTAGTTTTCCTTCCCGCTCTTGGACTTCTTTTTTCCCTTCTCAACTTTGCTGATTATTTCTACCTGCTGCCTTCTTCACGTCGGAGTGTCTGGGACACGACCCAAGATCTTTCCCTTTTCCCCACATACCTGTTTAACTTTACTAAGGAGTCTCATCCCATCCCTTGTTATTAAAAGCTGTTTTTATGCTAAAGGGTTTCAGCTCATGTATCCACTTGAACGTCTGAAGGCATCTCAAAGGAAACCTGAACTCCTGAACTGAACCTGCAGATCTGAACTCCTGGTCTCTTATCCCAACATGCTCTTTCATGGTTTTTCCTTTCTCAGATACTGACAACTCTGACCTTCAGTTTACTCAGGCCAGAAGCTTCTGAATCATCCTTAGTCTTTCTCTGACTCATGCTTCACATCCGTTTCATCTGCAGATCCTGTTAGCTCTATCTTAAGCACATGTCCAGAGTTGCTCACCTTCTCTGCTATTATGTGTTGTTATCTCTCGCCAGGATTATTGCAGTATCCTGTAATCAGTCCTGCTGTGTCCACCCTGGCTGTTGACAGGCTGTTCTCAAAATACCAGCCAGAGGGCCCCTGTTGAAGTGCAACTCAGAATGCACGACTCTGCTCAGTGACTTTCTGTCTCTCACTCACCTGCTTTCTGACTCGTTCATTCTCACAGTAAGATTCAGCTGGGATCTGCCACCTCCCCATCCCGTCCTCTTAACTGTTTGACTGTATCTCCTTTCTCCAGTTCCCTTGCCTCTAGACCAGGCACTCTGGACTTCTTGCCTTTCCTCTGATGTGCTAGACATACTGTGACACCAGGGTCTTTGCATTTCCTGGTCTCTCTGCCCGGAACATCTGTTTCCTTGGATGTGGGCATGGTGCACTTCCTTATGTCTTTCACTCACTGCTTAAATGTCACCCCTCAGGGAAGCCTTTCCTGTCTCCCTGTTTAAATTTATGGGAGTTCCCTTCACCCCATCATCTGCTCCCTGGTTCATCATCTAGCACGTTATATGTTTGACTTATTTATTTTGTTTTTATTTTTTATTTTCTCTGATGGTAAACTTCACGAGGATGTGATTTTTTTGTGTGAGGGAGGGCTGTGGGGGAGAGGTTGTTTGCTACTGTTATCCCTAGCACTTAGGAAAGTATCTATGCAGTGCAAAGTACTTTACACACATTTGTTGAATACAAGTGAGAATTACTTGATCTTTTCAGTATCCTGATTTTTCTGTTACAGATAAGAAAGGGAACCTTAGGGGGTTTAGTGATTTGGTGTGAAAACTCTCTGACCCAGGTCTGACTTGCTTGCTAGAGCAGTCGCTGCCTGGGTCTGGTCCTCCACTGGGATGCTATGTGCATGGACCTCACATCAGGCGACTCTCGTTACGGAGAGCAGAAGCCGTCAGTACTGTGTATCTTATTTGTGCTTCTGCCTCCAGTCAGTGTCTGGGAGAAAAAAGAAATGTATTTTTAGTATTTTGTTCACATTGAAGCAGTTTCTGCTAGATCACGGAAACTTGTTGGAGAGACTTGTTAAACTGTTTCCTCAAACCAAACACATTTTGGGGCAGGAGATTTCTGAGGAACTTACCTTTCCTGACTTCTAGTGGCAAGTGGACTATACTTTCATACCAGGATGAGACACCTCTGAATCCCTGAGCTTGAAGCAGCAGGAATAAGTAAGAAAGCTCCTTGTTTGGTTAAGGTGGTTCAGGTATTACAGGGATGGGGAGCAACTGGAATGCATGTTTATTTTCCACCACTCAGTTGTTTCCACCACTGAGTTGTTCAGTGGAATCATAGGTTTTCAAAAATTATCAAGCTACTCACAGACGAATAGGGAATTGATGAGGGCTAGAGGTCACAGTTTCAGAAGATAGTCACAGATCATGGTAAGTGTGACTCACGCTTGACGTTCTTGCAGCTGCTTTTAGAGTTGCAAACTACAAGATGTGTCTGGTTGGCATTTCCCAATACCTGTCCCATTTTTGGTTCATATTCAAAGGTAATGATTGAGCTGAAAGTGAACTCTGTATACAAAAAATAACTGGTATCGCCGGATTGTGGAAATGAAACGTGAGGCTCAGATCTGTCCCAAAACTTTACATGGCCAGACTGTGGCCATTGTGTTCCGTCTGGACCCCTGGAATAAACATTTCTAATAGAATGGTGGCATTAGCTGAGAGATGGTGAAATGCCAAGTGAGAATTGAGTACGTTAATAAAGTTGTACCTTGTGGTTTGAATGGACCAAGATATTGTGAAACGCTTCCAATTTGAAGATTCTCAAACTCCAGATTCTGTGTCCTCTTTAGTGAGCCCAGCTGAATTCTCTGTTCAGCTCTTTTTAATTTTTATTTTTCTAAGAGATAGGGTCTTACTCTATCATCTGAGCTGTAGTGCAGTGGCGTGATCATAGCTTACTGCAGCCTCGAGCTTCTGGGCTCAAGCAATTTTCCTGCCTCAGTCCCCCAAGTAGCTGGGAGTACAGGCACATGCCACCACATCTGACTAATTTTTTAAAGAAATTCAATTGTAGAGACTGGTCTCACTATGTTGACTTGGTTTCTAACTTTTGGCCTCAAATCATCCTCCCACCTCAGCCTCCCAAAATGTTGGGATTACAGGCATGAATCACAGTGCCTGGCCTGCCCAGCTTTTTGAGTCTGCGCAGGTTTTTTGCTGCTGGGCTTTTGGCGTGTTCTGTGGGCACAAGCGTGGCCAAGGATCTGAGCAGGGAAGGCACAGATTTTGTGGCTTCCTCCTTAGATGTCCCCCCCACTCGTTTTCAACCACCGGTCGCCCCAGGCTGTTTATTTTCTGACACCTCATGCCTGCGAGAGGAGTTTGTTTTCCTGAATTCTAGCTGTCCTGATGCATACTGGGTATTCCTCCTAGAACAAACCTTAGGAATGTCATGCTCACCCTTCCCTTTCTCCTTCCAAGGGTCAAGACCCCTTCAGTTTATGCCTCCTTTTGGCCCTTCTGTGCCTTTATGTGGTTATTTGTTATATTTTGCCTAATTTACAATCATTAAATACAGGAAGGATAGTCTGAAGGACGTAACTCTGCCATTACCTTCAGAACTCCAATACATTTTGATACATCGTGTTTTCGTCATGATTCGGTTTAATATGCTTTCTGATTTCCATTACAGTTTCTTCTTGAGCTGTGGGTATTATTGCACATGTATTAAAACTTTCTAACAAAGATTTTCTAATTATCGTTTTATTATTGATTTCTAACTTAGCTCCATCATAGTCAGAAAATATGTATGATTTTAATCTTTTAAAATTTGCTGAGATTGGATTTATAGCTCAGTATATGGTTAGGTAATGTCAGGGTTTGCTGTCTACTTGAATAAGGTTTGTTTTCTTCGCTGTTGGGTGCAGGGTCCTGTGTATGTCAGTTAGGCCATGTTTATTGATCATGCTTACATCTGTAAGTTTTTTGTATTCCTCCCTTTTTGGCATGCTTTCTCTGTCTATTATTAAGCCTGGTATGTTAAAAATCTCCCACATGTTGTGAATTTGTCCATTTCGCCTTTTAGTTGTGTTAATTTTTCCCATTTATGTGGAGCCCTGTGTTAGATGAGTTTACATTTAGAATTGGTATGTCTTTCCTGTCAACTGAGCTTTGTAACAGTATGGATATTCCCTTTTTATCTCTGGTATACCTTTTCCCTTAAAGTCTACTTTGTCTGCTATTAAAAATATAATGACACCAACTTTTTGGGGGTTAGGTTTTTTCATTGTGCATTTTTTCCTTCTTTTTTCTTACAACTTTTATTTACTTTAGTTTGTGTTTTCCTTTAAGTAGTTGAATTTTACTTTCTTTTATTTCAGTGTGACAATCTTTTGTTTCATTGGAACACTTACATTATTTACAGTTAATATAATTAAGTATAATTGCTGATTGCACTAAAATAAGCAGTCACGCTATTTATTTTCTATTCCCTCTACCTGTACTGTTTCTCCATTTCATTAGTATTAATTTGCTGCATTTTTGAATGTGTTGTGCATTCCATGACTCTCATTGCCATGTCAACGTCACTTTTTTTTTTTTCTCAGGGAAGGATCGGGTTTTTAATACTCCGTTGTGTGAACAAGGAATTGTTGGATTTGGAATCGGAATCGCTGTCACTGGTGCTACTGCCATTGCAGAAATTCAGTTTGCAGATTACATCTTTCCTGCTTTTGATCAGGTAAGTACGTTGCATTTTACCGTTCACGTGCATTTCTCTAGTTTTAAGTATTGCCTCTACCCTTTCACCCCCCCTCCCCGTCCCAAGGATGTTTTGTTACTGTGAGCTCGTGTATTACAGTCACCATTTTGTTATGAGCATGTATTTAAAGATCTGAGAGAATGGTTGGGGAGGAAGGCCTCACTGTGACATGTCCCTTTTTTCTTTCTTCCTCAGATTGTGAATGAAGCTGCCAAGTACCGCTACCGCTCTGGGGATCTTTTTAACTGTGGAAGCCTCACTATCCGGGCCCCTTGGGGCTGTGTTGGCCACGGGGCTCTCTATCATTCTCAGAGTCCTGAAGCTTTTTTTGCTCATTGTCCAGGAATCAAGGTATCCTCATTTATGTACTTTATTTGATCTCTGTTTGACGTTTCCATTTTGGCTGATTCTGTTAATATGATCGAATATGCCTTTCTAGAAGAATTCTAGAAAAACAGTGCTTTGGAATTTGTGCAAACTTACCTGCATTTAAGTAAGGGAACCTAGCAGTTCTTTTAAATATGCTGTCCAATGCCCAGGTTTTTTTTTTGTTTGTTTGTTTGTTTTTAAGTTGGAGTCTTACTCCGTCACCCAGACTGGAGTGCAGTGACCGCTCCGGGCCACCGCAGCCTCAACCTGCTGGGCTCCGGCGATCCTTCCGCCTCAGCCTTCCAAGGAGCTGGAACTACAGGCGCGCGCTACCACGCCTGGCTAATTTTTGGATTTATTGTAGAGATGAGTTCTCACCAAGTTGCCCAGACGGGTCTCGAACCCTTGGGCTCAGGCAATCAACTCACAGCCTCCCAAGGCGCGGGATTACAGGCTGAGCCACTAAGCCCGGGATTACAGGCTGAGCCACTAAGCCCGGCAAATGCCCAGTTTTATAGAATGTTCTTTTTAAAGCAGCACTGGCTTGACTCTGGCATTAATTATAGACTTCAAAGAATAAGACTGAGAACACTGTTGGTTTATCTTTCCTCTCTTTGCAGGGCTTTATGTTTGTTTCTAACTTAAGTCTTTCTCACTCAAGTGATTCTGGAGTGATTTTAATAAATCTACCGTTTAGTCTATATTTACCTCAGAATCAGAGGGGTAGGACTTTTTCCTTTTAATCCGTTTCTTACTTGTGAAATAGACTGAGCCTACATATATTTTTTTCTGTCTAGAGTAAGGTAATATTTGCTCAAACAATTCTGAAGCAGCTCCCTTTTCCCTTTTATAGCCTGCCTTTCACAATAGCTTAGTTATTTTGGTAAGAAGAGTATATTTTGAGTATTTTATGTCTTCATTTTTTATATTAATATCTTTTTCATTTTTATTTTCTAAATAAGCTTTGTAGGGGATCACTATAGAGACCCACAGATATGTCAGTTCAGATATGTCTTTATTTTTTGACCACATGAATGGGTTGTGAACCTGTGTTTAGTTTTGTTTTTATTGTATTATTTGTTTTTTCTACCAGATTAAAATCTTGAAGTTTCTTATGACTTGAGTCGAGGTTGCCTGATTCTTTTATTTTTATTTTTATTTTTATTTTTAATTGGAATCTCACTCTGTTGCCCAGACTGGAGTGCAGTGGCCGCTCCCCGGCTACCGCAGCCTCGACCTGCTAGGCTCTGGCGATCCTTCCGCCTCAGCCTTCCGAGTAGCCAGAATTACAGGTATGCGCTACCACGCCCGGCTGATTTTTTGATTTATTGTAGAGATGAGGTCTCGCTGCCCAGACGGGTCTCGAACCCACGGGCTCAGGCAATCCACTCACCTCAGCCTCCCAAAGGATTACAAGCTGAGCCACCAAGCCCGGCTCTTTTTTCTCTCTTACTCCTAGAATGTAGCCTGAAGACATGCTTTTGAAGCTGCTTTCTCCCTTTTCCCACCAGACACACCCTGGCACCACGCGCATTTACTTATCTAACTATATGCTTGTTTGGAATTACAGGCTGAGCCACCAAGCCCGGCTGCCTGATTCTTTTAATGTGAACTAGAAGTGATGGGTTAGTAGAGAAGCCACATATGAGACAACAGTTATTTTTGTGCTTGGCTAAACATTAACTCACATTTAACATTTATAACATCACTCAGAGTTTTCTAGAAGGATTCTTTCCTCTTAGTCCCCTCCCTTCTCTTTTTCTCCTCCTCTTTCCTTCCTCCTACTTCTTTTTTCTTATTTTTCGGCCCAAATAAAAATATACGCAAAGCACAAAAGGTTAATATGAAGAAAGTGATAAAGAGAGACTAAAAAGTAGAAACATTAGATAAAGATGTTATGCGATATGGTTATTAATGTGTTCAGAGGTCTATTTACAGAAGACAAAATGGTGACATTAGTGCTGCTTTTTAATTTATATCCTTCAATAAAAATGGCATAAAAATAACTTTGAAAGACAATTATAGTTTGCCTCAGGGAACCTTACTTTAGTCTTTGTGATGAATTCAGGTTTATTTGAATGATAACCCTTGCTGTGTAATACTTGTCTTTATATGATTATTGCACAGTCATTACCAATTCAACCCAGGTTTGTCATTTGAGTCAACACAGTATAGAAGTTGTGAGACTTTGGTATCAGTCTGCATGAGGTGAGAATCCCTGGTCCAGCAAGCAGTGTGAGCTGACTCACGCGAGCTACTTGTTCTCTCTAAGCCCCAGTCTCTATGTCTAAAATGGGGAAAATGCTAACAGCGGCCGAGTGCGGTGGCTAAGCAGTAGATAAATGACTTCAGAGAGGCCTTGTTGGCCAAATTAACCTATGGAAAATCCTCCTGTCATTATCATCTTCCTCATCATCCTCATTCTCGAGAAGATCCTAGAGCCTGTTCCTGTGACGTGGACCTGTGGAGTATCCACACTTGTCCCTTTGCTCTGCCTCACGTAACTGGCCTTGTAGTGCCTGAATTCTAAAATTCACTGGATTACTTTTTCAGCTATGAAACAAAGACTGTTTCTCATCGGAAAGAAGGAGGTTCTGGCATGTTAAAACTGGACAAGAGAGTTGCATGCACTTTGATTAAGTAGTGGCAGAGAATTAGTAGAAGATATCTATTTATAGGCAAATGCAAGTAGATAACTATTTATAGGCAAATGCAAGTAGATAACTATTTATAGGCAAATGCAAGTAGATAACAATATTACTTTTTTGCTTTGATGAATGCTCTTTGCAGATTCCTTTTTTTAAAAAAAATATATAGGCCAGTTTAGCTCCTTAAGAGCAGAGCAGTATCTTAGTTATCAGAGCACGGTAAGCATCTGATAAATAGTTGTTGGACAAAAGGAATTTTGGGGGGAACACAATATATAAACCTAATAAGTGGTAATTAGGCTAAAAACAAATGCCAGTTTTCTGCTTTTCATCAGTAACAATTGGTTATTTGAATATCAGTGCTTCTTATAAGTGAGTTTACTGGGATACATTTTTACTAAAATTTTTCTTTCAAAAAAATCTGTTTTTGCAGGTGGTTGTACCCAGAAGCCCTTTCCAGGCCAAAGGACTTCTTTTGTCATGCATAGAGGATAAAAATCCTTGTATATTTTTTGAACCTAAAATACTTTACAGGGCAGCAGGTAAAGGTTTTCTTTATTTTATATTTTATATTTGTGAATATCTTTGTAAGCTTTGTTTTTTAATTGCTCCAAAAATTATCTTCTTTTCCCCATGAGCTCGATTATATTTTTCTTATCAAAAACATTCTGATTTTTTTTTTCTATATTTCCTTTGTTCTCAGGTGTATATTTTATATGTGGGAAAAAATCCATTCAGCCATTTTCTATTTGTCTTGTGAAAACAGAGTAGCAGTTCGAAGTGGTAGCAAGAACAAAGGGACTATGTTTAACTACTTAGTAGGTGCTTAGTACACGTGGATTGACTGAAAAAGTAAATAAGCTCATTTTGCTAAATATTATCTAAGGCCCCGTTAGCTAACGTGACTGTAAAGGTCTTTCTTCTTCTAACTGGGATGCTTTTTATTGTGAAGGAGGCAGTGTTAGCAATTACGCCGTGCTGTCAGTTCTACGCTAGGATGACTGTCTGAAGCAAACTGAGACGTTCGGTCACCCACCTTTCATCTCAAAATCATGATTCTGTAAATTTGCATCTGCGACTGCTTATGTCTTAACTGTATTGGAAATTTTAAATAGCATACAGTTTGTTCTGTCTGAGGTACATTTTATGTTGAATTCAAGAAACATTGCCTTGGCAAGTTATTCTTTTCCTTACAGTTAAGTTTAAAAGTGTATGTTTTGTTGTGATGTAATTTTCGTACAGTAAAATGCTTGGATATTAAGGCTTGATTGATGGGTTTTTGACAGCCCTATATCTCCCTGTAAGCACTGGGAAGAACAAGATGTAGAACACCTTAGCCACTCCTGGAAGCTCCTTCTGCCTCTTCGCTGACAATCCAGTCTCCTGACCCTAAACTCAGCCACTTTCTGATTGCTGTCAGATTAGTTGTGCATGTTTTTGGGCTTCATGAAATCACACAGTATATGGACTTTTGTGTTTCCCTTCTTTTGCTCAACCTGATGTCTCGGAATGCATTCATGTTGTTGCTTGTATTAGTAGTTTATTCATTTTTCGTTGCTGAGTAGCAGTCCATTGTATGAATATTCATTGTTCATTTCTACTACAATAATATTGTACAACTAGGTGCAATGCTAAGTAATGGACATTGTCATTACACTGTATGAATATTGTTTGTTGTTTATTTTATTAATCAATATTTTTTATTTTGATATTGTGGAGTACAGTTAAGGGTTAGATATACAAATATGTTTCATTCAGGCACCCTTGTTGATAAGGGGTTCGTTATTGTTATTCCCACCAAGTAATAATAATTTTTCTTGTTATTTTAAGTATTCTAATTGTAACTACTAAGGAAAGTAACTTGCCTTGTCTCTCTTCTTCAAGCTAATGTCTTGTGAATAGTATTAGTCTATTGCTAATGAATAGTGAATAGTGAATAGTTTCTGGAGCCAGCCTGCCAATGAATTAACTTGGAAATGCTTCTTGGCTGTGAAGAAAAGAACACCCACAAATCTGAGGCATGTATGGTATTATTGAATAAGTAGCATTTCATTGTATGAATATATCACAGATTATTCTTGGCCCGTGCAACTGGGCTTATGTTTCAATTTATTCATTCCCCTATTGATGGGTTTTTCAAAGTGGTTGTGTCATTTTACACTTCCATTGGAAATTTATCAGAGTTCCAGGTTGCTTTTAAATTTAAAATTTAAAAATAGATTGTAAATTGACTCTAGATTTTTTAATGGACTCTATTAGGATCTGTATCTTGTTATGGAATAAAAAAGTAATGAATGTAAGAATTTAAAATCTTCAAGATGGTATATACTGACTAGCTTTTTGATGAAACTGATTTTTTTGATAACTTTGGATATCCTACGGTTATTATATTTGTAATGTCAGTCAGCTATTATAGCCAATTAATGCAGAAATTTTTCAGTATTTAAATAAATGAAGACTAAGAAACATTTGAAAAAGTAATATTCACTTTGCTGCAAATTTTAAAACCAGAATTGGTCAGAGAACTATTTAATGCTATAGGATTCCAGCTAAGAGCTTGAAAATGTGTCCTAAGCTTGGCCCTGGGAGAGATGAAAGACTCTGATGAGGTTTAGGGTCCAAAATGTTTCCAGAAGTTTTCTTATGATTGGTTATGTGTCATTTCCAATCAAGCATGCTAACTCTGAATGCCTTCTTGATGCTCAGTGGCTTCATGGAGGTCACAAAGGTACTGGCTCTTTCATAGCTAGAGAGCTTCCTTGTAGGATCTTAAAAAAGGACCAACCACCAAAGTCTCCATGCTAGTGTTTAGGTGAATGTTGTTAGGGTTCTGATAGGGTGAGGGTGGCGTGCTGGAGAGGTAAGGGGAGGCACGGCACCGGTAACCCAGAGATCTGAGTAAATGCAAAGAATTGTAACACACAAAGAGGTTAAGAAAAAGAGAAGTTTATTTAAAAGTAAATCAGAGAGAGAAAGAGAAGGAAGAGAGAAGATTCACCTCCCCAGGGTGGGGGAGGGGCCAGAGCCAGGAAGCCTGGCGACAGCCTTAGCTCAGAGCACACGTCCACACCAGAGTCTAGCAAGGCAGTGGCTGCAGGCTGCTTGTGGTTGAGTCCTTTTAACCATTTCCTTGATGGGGAAAGATCATTAAGGTGATTGGGTGGTGGCCTACTCCACCTCATCACAGAGGGGCCGGCAAGTGCAGGTATTGACATCAGGTGATGGACAGCAGGCAGTTGGGTGGGTTAGTCACATGATTGCTGCCATAGTGGGGTTTATGTAGGTCACCAAGGGCTGATTTGGTTAATCCTGGGGTGGGGGTTCCTGCAAGAGATGTGTTAGAAATTTGCAATTCACAAACTCCTTGACCAGAGGTGGTCCTATTATCACTTTTATGACTTTAGCCAGCCAACGGGTGATCTTTGACCTTCGGCCTTGACAAGGAACCTAAAAGTTTCCTAGAGATGATTATGCTAAATCATGAATTGAAAGGTTGGGTTGTCCTGGTTTTGCATCTGAGGGAGATTTGCCGAGGGGGGATGGGATAGGCTGCTGCTTGTCCTGCAGTAGGATGTCTGAACGCTTTCTAATGGGTTATGATGAGGCAAAAAGACTAAACCCTTTCAGCCGTCATCGTTGATTCATGGGCCAGCAGAATGAGTATCACGTGGTTGCTTATTAGAAATGCAGGCTGTTGAGCTCATGGGAGACCTGCTGAATGAGACCCTCTGGTGGGGGGCGGAGGGGGGGTTTAAGTGGTTGTTGTTAGGATCCGGATAGGGTGAGGGTGGCGTGCTGGAGGGGCGGGGGGGGGCAGGTCTCTTGGTCTTGGTAGCCCTAGCAGATGAGTCTGACCCATGCAAAAGTTTGAGAAACACTGCCCAAGGCCAGGTGTGAAGCAATGACGCGTGTCTTGTTTTACACTTGGCTCTTATGTGGACAAGATGCTTTGACTCATGACTTCCTTAGAGTCAGTATCTCACAGCTGACCATATTTTGGTTTCTCCTTTTCATTTTTTTCTCTGAATGCTCTGACACTTGATTCCGTAATCACTGCCTACGTTCAGCCCACACTTCCCTAACTCGGTCAATACCTCAGATCCACTTTATACTTCGAACCCACATTGTCTGGAGCGATGTAAAAGGATTGGTGCGTTTGATTCAGCTTTTGATGGAGGAGCCCTAGGGGAGGCATTCTGCATTGACAGACAGAATCAAAGAGTCAGGGTGAAAGAACGTGCTTTGGATTAATTTTAAAGAGCAGAGCAGCTCGATAATTTCTAAGTGGTGGTAATAGGAAGACTTATGGTATCTATAAGTAATAATGTAATAGATCGAGTATTTTCCCTACAATCTTTCTGCATTTCTATCCGTTCTGGAATAGTTAAAATAGAGTGAACTAAAACACAAACTTCTACATTAAGTTTTTAAAAAAGAGTTTATACTAGGGCTGGACTAGGTGGCTCAGCCTGTAATCCCAGCACTTTGGGAGGCCACTTTGCCTGAGTCCACGGGTTTGAGACCAACCTGGGCAACTTAGCGGGATTTATTGCCTCCACAATAAATAAAAAATTAGTTGGGTGTGGTAGTATGTGCCTGTGGTTCCAGCTACTTGGAAGGCTGAGGCAGAGGGATCTCCTGAGCCCAACAAGTCAAGGCTGCGGTGGCCGGGAGCATGCCACTACCCCTCCAGCCTGGGCAACAAGAGTGAGACTCCAACTCAAAAAAAAAAGAGTTCCTATTGGGATCGTATTAGTTGTTGGAATAGTAAATATAGATGTAGAATTATTATTAGAATTATTGTACATTTTAGGTTGATAGTTGCTTATGAAAATAATTGGGAGTTATGCTCATTTCGTAATAGCTCATTAGGTTAGGGATCCAGTACCGTTGTCCTTCAGTATCTTCAGGGGATTGGTCCCAGTCTGCACGCTGCCCCCTTGCGTGTACCAACATTTGGTCACAGTGAGCCCTGCAGTTGGCTCCGTGGAATGCACGCATATGAAAAGTCAAGTTAGCCCTCAATAGATACGTGTTTTCTATACCATTTGATTGGAAAAAAATTTATATATAAAGGGGTCTGTGCAGTTAAAACCCATGTTGTTCAGAGGTCAACTGTAATCCTATCTGGAACATAATCGAGTAGAAGTAAGGATGCAGAAAACCAACTTTTGAATAGACTGAGGTAGTATTTGCAGAATCTGTGCACGTACAACTTCCTATTTTATTTATGGAGTGAAATCTTTTTTTTTTTTTTTTTTTGAGTTGGAGTCTCACTCGGTCTCTCAGACTGGAGTGCAGTGGCTGCTCCCGGCCACCGCAGCCTCGACCTGCTGGGCTTCGGCGATCCTTCCACCTCAGCCTTCTGAGTAGCCGGAATTACATGCATGCGCTACCACACCCGGCTGATTTTTTGATTTGTTGTAGAGATGAGGTCTCGCTGCCCAGGCGGGTCTCGAACCCACGGGCTCAGGCAATCCACTCACCTCAGGCTCCCAACGGCACAGGATTACAGGCTGAGCCACCGAGCCCTGCTGGAGTGAAATCTTAAACACATAAACATATTCACGAATTTTACAATTTCAGAAAGTTAGAGATATTAGTGAGACTAACTGTAAAACCTATTATAAAGCCTTGAATAATGTGGAAATCTATTTCCCTCTCATGTAGATGTCTGGGGTTAGTCCAGGGCTGCTGGGTCAGCCTCTCAGTCATTATGGGCACCTTTTGTCTGGTTGTTCTATTGTCTTCAACATGTGGTTTTAAGCTCCTGCCCCAAGGTAGCTGCTCAAGCTTTCAGTAACATATATATATTTCAGCTACCAGGAAGGAGCAAAGAGGAAAAGAAAAGGTATTCTCCTTCTCTTTAAAGAATAGCATGAAGATTGCCCGTATTAAATCCAGTATCCCATTGGTCAGGCTTGATCACATGGTCATGACCTTAGCCACATGGAAGGCTGAGAAAGGTCATCTTTAGCTTAAGTGCCTCACCAAATACTTTGTTTTTATGCAGTGACAGGAGATGGATATTGAGGGATAGCGACCAATTTCCATCATCGTTGCTTGCATGGTTTCCAAAAGAAGCTGTACGTTTTAAGGAGAGAAATGTTAGAGATAAATAATATGACTATTTACCCTTTGACCCATAGACCGCTTCTGGGAACCTATTTCAGGGATACATTGGCGAAAATCTGGAAAGATCTTTTAGAAGAACAGGGGCTGGAAACAGCCATCACTAGGGGATTTTGGCTTGGTTAAATAAGCTAAGCTTCATCCATCTTATGGATTACACTGCAGTCTTGAAAGGAATGTTGTAGATCTCTGTATGTTGCTGTGTCAGGTAGAGTTTGACACTCGCAGTTGTAGTTAAGGAGTATATGCTAAGCATGTGAACCCATGCAACTGCAGAAGTTAGTAAACAGTCTTAAGAAAGATCGTTGCTTCTGTGTTTGGTGCTGTAGCCTGAAAGAAGTCCATAGGGAAGACTGTCAGGAAGGGAAGACGGGAATTATGTCAGGAACAAAGGCACCATAGAACCTGCTGCTGATGGATTGGAACTCAAGGATGGTCTAGAACTTATGTCCAACTCCCACTACCTTTGAGCCTGAGTGTGGGAAAAACATTGGCCGCCAGGAGACTGGGGTGGAGATGGTGTGAGCAGCCTGCCTATGAAATGACCAGGACCTGAATTAGCAGAAGGAAGTAGGATATACGTTTCTTAGATTTTGAGAAATATTTGGTGTCTAAATTAATTTAAGGAGAGAAAAGAAGAGGGAGATGTTAAGAGGAAGTGTGGAATAAGATCTTCCTCTGATAGTAATGGAGGAATGATGGGTTGTATACTCTGAATTAAATGGCGTGTGTGTGTGTGTGTGTGTGTGTGTGTGTGTGTGTGTGTGTTTATTTTAAAAGTATACCCAGCTGGCATGAAAATCTTAGAACTCGGCAGAGTCTCCAAATGAAGTAAGCTCACAACTCTAGGAGGTAAGTGAATGCTAAAGCTAGCTTTCTCTCTGAAGTTATCTTCCAGATCCTAGAGATCAAGCTTCTGTTTTGATGATTTCATGGGGCCCCGGGGACAGGAGATGAAGTCCAGAACCCACTTGAATTTCAAGTGGCCGGAACCACAGGCATGTACTACCACAACCAGCTAATTTTTTATTTATTGTAGAGGCGAGGTACCGCTAAGTTGCCCAGGTTGGTCTCAAACCCGTGGACTCAGGCAGTCTACTCGCCTTGGCCTCCCAAAGTGCTGGGATTACAGGCTGAGGCACCTAGTCCGGCCCTAGTATAAACACTTTTTTAAACACTTAATGTAGAAGTTTGTGTTTTACATTAAATGTTTAAAAAAGAGTTTATATTAGGGCTGGGCTAAATGCTAGGAGCCCTTGCTTAAAGCCTATGTGGCCACATGCACAGTGTGAGGTGTAAAGATGGCAGGACAGAAATTTACCTGTCTTGACTCTGCACTGATGGAGAGGGAAGAAAAACCTCTCATGAGATTTTTTCAAATCCCAAGATGCCCCTTAAACAGGATTATGATTGAAATACTTGCTAGTACTGTGGTCTGAGAACACTTAAGCAGATAATACCAATAACCAAGATAGTCCCACGGATAAAATCCCAAGTAAAAAAGAGTGTCCCTTTGAGCATAAACAAGAGCAGACTTCAGATAGTAACATTATTGTATCCAGAATGCAAAGAAGTAGATTTCATGTGAAATAAAAGGAGACACTTCAGAATACAAGCAGGAAATAGGCACATTTGAAGGAAACAGAATGGAATGTTTGAAAAGAATAACATAATAAACGAAATAAAAAAAGTCTCTGATGGTTTCATCAGTAATTTATAAGCAGGTGAAGAAGGGAGAATTAGCAAACTGGAAGGTAAGACCAAAGAAATTACCAGAATCTAGTTTGAGGATGAAGGGAAAATGAGAAGATCTAATATATATAAGAAAACAGAGAGGGAACGCATTTCCTAACAATGTTCATTCATAAGATGTTGGCCACCTTGCACCATTAGAACTAGACTGATGCAGTAGGAACTATTTAACTGTTGCCTGCTTCTCTCTTGCCCTGCCCCCCCCGCAGTATTATTAAGGTAGAAATGTTATTTCCCCAAATCCTGAGTTACTAGTGTTCCTTACATAATCCCTGAAAATAAAGTATGTAAAGAATACTAGGCAAAGTATTCTTGGGAAGCGAAAGTATTAGGCATCAGCAAAATTATCTTGTCAACTCTAAGAAGAGCTTGTCTGTAATGTGAATTATGAAATCCTGTTCAAGGGTGATTCAGTTACGGAGGTAGCTTCTAGGCTTTGCCTGTGGTTATAATCCAACTCCCTCTCATCAGTGAATCTCTCACCAGTGACCCCAGTATTTCTGGGTTCCTTCTTTTCCTTAGTTCTTCTCACAGTTCCTGCCCTTACCTCACTCCGTGTGGGTGAGAAGAGGCTGCCATGGGTCATATCTGTCCCCTGTGATCTCAGGACATGAACATGTGACTCAAGGTCAGCCATTCTGGCTACCTTCTGGGAATTTTAGTGTAGAGACAGAGCTTCACTTGCTGTGGTTTGTTTCACTTTCTACTTCTTCTTCTTTTTTTTTTTTTTTTGAGAAAGCAGGATTTATTGAGAGGACAGAAAAGCTCCCACTGTGGGAGGGGACCCTAGGGGGGTACCCTGTTTCACTTTCTGTGGTTGGAATGATTCAGACTGGGGCCCTGAGTGACTCTTACTTCTTTATTCTTCCTTTGGTTAATGAGTTTCTCCCACATCCTTTCATTTTGTCTTAAGTTTAATGTGCTTCAAGTTTCAGTGTCCTGTAGAGTTTGCTAACATCATAGGCGATTTTGACTAATGTAATGCATAATCTTGGCTAGAGAAGAGAAACTGCTCTTTTTCTCTCTTTTTTGTGAGTTGGGATCTCTGCTGCCTAGATTGGACTGCAGTAGCACGATCATGACTCACCGCAGCCTCGATCTCCTGGGCTCAGGTGATCCTTCTGCCTCAGCCTCCCGAGTAGCTGGCACTGCAGGTGTGCATCACCACACTCAGCTAATTTTTAAATTTAATTTAATTTAATTTTTTTTTGTAGAGATGAGATCTCGCTATGTTGTCTAGGCTGGTCTTGAGCTCCTGAACCTTTCATAATTTGACATAGGTGCTACTTTCACCTTCGTAGCTGATACAGGAACCTCATCTGTTTACTCATGAGCAGACTTCTTAAGGTTTCTGAGAAGGTTTAAGTGAGATAATTTGCATTCTGCCTGGTCTTTAAGCACTTTTTGAACACTTATGTGACACAGGGCTATGTTGTAGAGGCGTATGGACTGCTCCATTTAATCCTCACAACAACCTTAGAAGTAAATTCTGTCATTATTGCATTTTAGAGATGAAGAACAGCCAGGATTCAGTCCTGGAGTCTGTCTCTAGAGTCAGTTAGCAGGCATATTTGGCACCAAAAACAAGCTTAAGAAACTTGCTCAAGCTCACAAACATGTAGTAGGTGATAGAATTAATTTTAAACCAAGGTGTTTTAAACAGAGGCTGCCCTCTTTCTAATATTACCCTATTTTGTATTCTCTTATTATTGAATGGAGGGCATACATGAACTATAACTTCCTCTGGTGTCCTAGCATCATGCCATGAAACTTACTGTCTCTTTTTAAAGTTTCCCCTGAAATTAAGATGGTCTACTCTTTAATTGAATGTTTACAGTCAGCCCTTTGTGTCTGTAACTTTGACATCTATGCACAGATTGAAAATATTAGAGCAAATAATTGTATTTGCACTGACTGTGTGCAGACTTTTCTTCTTTCCTCCATTCCCTAAACAATACAGCAGAACAAGTATTTACGTAGCATTTCCATTGTGTCAAACCTTGGGAGTCATCTAGAGATGATTTAAAGTAGAGAGAGGATGTGCGAAGGTTCTGGGCAAATACTGTGCCATTTTATGTCACGGACTTGAGCCTCTGGGTTTTGGTTTCCGAGGGTGTCCTGAACCAATGCCCCAGGATCCCCAGGGAGGACTGCACTCTCCACGCTATGCATGAAGGCAGCACATCCCTGTTGAGTGCGTGGTCTAAGGTTTGACCGTGTTAATGTCTCCATTGGCCTTGAATTACTTTGCTTCTTTGAGAGCTATCAAAACCACACGATAACAATCTGGTGGTCGCAGGCGAGGGGTTTGGGAGCCTCTGCACCCTGTAGTCCACTGAGGGACCCAGTCACATGTCCCCAGACAGAGGCAAAGGCAGCTGGGTAATGTAGTCATCCTGTATTTAGGGGCGAACTCACGGACCCTTGTGTCCCAGCTGCTCTTGGTCTCTCTGACACCCTCGTTTCTGGGCCTGTTCTCTATTCAACCCCCTTTGCAGTGGCGACTCTCCCACAGGTTCTGTCTACAACGTGTAGAAATGACTTTTTTCAGTTCAGCCATCGACTTTATAAGCCATACAGAGGGCAAAAATTGGTCACTGCTGATTCATTCTTTATGTGGCATTTTTCTTGAATTTTGTTTTTACTGGTTTTGAAGATACAATCAATACATATAAAACTTTGTGTTTTCTGAATGTAGAAAGCAAAAGTAAACTAATGATATTATAATTTCTGATTATTGTAATTTTGACACCTAAGTGCGATTAATCTTTTTTAGAACTGGAAGAGGGATGTTTAGAAAAGGTAGATAAGGCTGAGCTCGGTGGCTCAGCCTGCAATTACAGCGCTTTGGGTGGCCGAGGTGAGTGGATTGCCTGATCCTGCAGGTTCGAGACCCGCCTGGGCAACTTGGCAAGACCTCATCTCCACAATAAATCAAAAATTAGCCGGGTGTGGTAGTGCGCGCCTGTAGTTCCCGCTACTTGGAAGGCTGAGGCGGAAGGATCGCCGGAGCCCAGCAGGTCGAGGCTGTAGTGGCCGGGAGCGGCCACTGCACTACAGTCTGGGTGACGAGTGAGATTCCAACTCAAAAAAAAAAAAAGAAAAGGTAGATAAGGAAGAACAATCTAGGCCATGTGAAAAATACACCATAGTTATGATTCAAAAAGAATGAGTCAGTGTGACATTATCAGATACAGGCATTGTGAGGAGGAAATATTCCTTTATGTCTTTTGAACTTCGGGTTTTATTTAATTGAATGATAATTGACGTCAGTGATATCGAAGTGAATCTGAATTTTATCTGTGGTTCTTACTTTTCCAGAAGGCAAGGCAGACTATGAGACTAAAAGCCTTGTGCTGTCTTATTTCCAGGGTTTTTGGAAAATCCAAAAATATTTCAGGTAAACATAGGCCATAACGAGATTGAGATTTTTTTTTAAAGCACATACATTAATTGTGTATGAATTGATATGTTCTGAAGAGAGGAACATTGTTTTAAGTGACTTTTTCTTTTTTTGAGTTGGGTCTCACTATGTCATTCAGGCACCATTATGGCTCACTGCAGCCTTGACTTCCTGGGCTCAAGTGATCCTTCTGCTTCAACTTCTGGACTAGCCGTGACTACATGAATGTGCCACCACACTGGGCTAATTTTTTGATTTTTTTGTAGATTTTTTTTGCATTTCCAAGTGGTCTTCCTGCCTCAGCCTCCCAAAGAGCTGGGATTACAGGTGTAAGCCACTGCACTGGGTCTTAAGTAGCTTTTTTAAATACTAGAAAACTTTAACATATTTTTGCCAGACATCAGTGCACATAACACAGAATTAGTATTTTGTGTTTCACATTAAGCTTTTTATTTTTGTGCAGGTTAATACCTTTAATACTAGGTTTACTCAATGACAAGAATAGGCTGGGTCCATTAATGAGAGAAAATTTTATTCATTTGTTGGATTTTTGAGTTAATTTTAAGTTGAGATAATACTTAGAATTTAAAAAGTCAAATAACAGGACCGAAAATAGCAGCATCTTACCTTCTTCTTTATGCATCTCCCCACCTGTCCCCACAGGTAGCCACTTTCAGCTCTTTAGCAGTTTCTCTTGGTCATTTATCATCACATTGGTGAATAATCGACTGCTCGGGACATATTTGAGCATTGTCTTCCCTCCCTCCTGGAGAAGGAACACATAGCTCTTCAGGCCACCTTTCTTTCCTTGGCATGCCTCCTCCCTCCCTCGACACGCTCACACTTCTTCTGGCAGCTTCATGGAGACATATGACTTTGGCCTGGGTCATAAACGATGCTATGACCATAACTGGTATGGTTCACACCAAATGAGACGTGCCTTCTTTCATTTCTTCTTTGGTGGGCAACTCTTCATTTCTTCTGCAGTTTATGATTTTTCTCTTTCTCTTCTTCCTTTTTCATTCATTTTTTCTTCTTTTTTTTACTATAAAGATGTGGGGTACAATTCAGGGTTAGGTATACAAACGCTGATTATGCAGGTACCTTTGTTGATGAGGTGTACCCATCCCTCCCTCCCCTGGCAGTTTCCCTTAACTGCCAATCCCACCCCCATCCCCTCACAGTTTCCCACTACTGCCAATCCCTTTCGTATAGTATTATGATCATTGTTCAAGGTCGACTTATGAGTGAGAACATGTGGTGCTCTGTTCTTTGTTTCTGTGATAGATCCCTGAGTACGATTGACTCCAAATCCATCCAGGTTGCTGTGAAGTCCATGTGTTTGACCTTCTAGATGGCTGCATAATATTCCATCGTGTCTATGTACCACGTTTTAAAAATCCATTCCTGCTTCGATGGGCAGCATGACTGGTTCCATGTTTTTGCTGTTATGTATAGAGCTGCAACCACTTGTTTATTTTCTTATGCTCCTGTTACTAATAGAGTTCTAATCTCCTCAATGCAATCTTTTGTCATTTTGTTTGGACACATTTGGTGGTTACTCAGGTTTCTCTTCTTCCCGTAGGCATCCTTTCTGTCTCATAAAGCGGTTAGGAATGTGGATTCTGGAACCAGACCACCTGAGTTGGAAGCTCCACACTTTCTGCATAGGGGCAGTGATGAGTACGGTGGTGTGACTATGTCCCCAGAGTTCGTGTGTTGGAAACTTAATTTCTGATGCCCAGTGTTGAGAGGTGGGGCCTGATAAGAGGTGATTAGGTCATGGGTTCTGCCCTGGTGAACAGATTCATGTTGTCATCTTGGGAGTGGGATTGTTGCCATGGAGTGGGCATGGGGCTGTTGTGAAAGTGACTTTGGCCTCTTCTGTGTTCTTTTGCCCTCTTGCCTCCTGCCATGGGATGACGGAACAAGAACGTCCTTATCAGATGTGGGCCCTTTGACCTTGGACTTCTTAGCTTCCAGACTACAAGGAATAGATTTCTCTTCTTTATAAACTACCCAGTTCAGGTCTTTTATAGCAATACCAAACCAACTAAGACAATAAGATGCACTAAGTGTCAACTGGATCCTTAACTACCCTAAAGTAGTTCTCTGACCCTCTTGAGCCTATTACATTTCTTCTTTTGCAATTAAACAGGTAGATACCTGCTGAAAATCAGATAATTGTATGTTTTGCCACAAGCAATGTTATGGTTAGTAGTTAACAGTGCCTCATCTTAATTTCTTAAAAAAGTTTGTCCGTAGCCAGGCATGGTGGCTCCTGCCTGTCATCCCAGCAGTTTGGGAGGTGGGGGCGAGAGGATCACCTGAGCTCCGGTTTCGAGGCCAGGCTGAGCAACATGGCGAGGCCTCGTCTCCACAATGAATCAAAAAATTAGCCCGGCATGGTGGCACATGCCTGTGGTTCCAGCTACTTTGAAGACTGAGGTGGGAGGATCACCTGAGTGGCCACTGCACTCCAACCTGGGCAGCAGAGTGAGACTCCGACTCAAAAAAAAAAAATTTTTTTTCTAAGTATTTTTTTCTCCTTATAACGGTAATATATGTCCTATCCTCAAGCTTTTGATATTTGACAAGCCTCTCTTAAAACCTAGAGGCTTTAAGGTAACAACCTTTTGTATACAGCTCATCTGTAGGTTGGCAGTTTAATCTGGGCACAGCTTGAGCAATTCTGGTCTTGTGTGGGCTCCCTCGCAGGTCTGTAGTCAGTTTTAGGTCAGGTGTGGGTTGGATTTGACCATGATTGGGCTGTTTCACGTATCTGGAGCTGTGGCCAGTGAGCTCCGGTCTACCTGTCTCTTTATCCTCTGAGGCCAGCTCAGACTTATTCATCAGGGGAAGCAGAAGTCCCAAGGGAGGAAGTGGAAGTGTGCAAAACTCTTGAAGCGTAGGCTGGGAACCAACCCACTGTCACTTCCGTTGCAGTAGATTGGCCAAAGCAAGTCACAAGGTCAGCCCAAGGTCAAGAGAAGGGCAAATAGTCTCATTTCCTCATGGGAATAGCTGCAAATTCATATTACAGAAGGATGTGGATACAGGGAGGGTTGCAGGATTGTGTCAATTTTTAAGTCATTCATCTATGCTTGTACTGAAAGGTACAAAAGAAAAACAAAGGAGCTCATCCATCCATCCTCCACTACTGCTGACTTTTTATTGTCTATCTTGCCGCACTGTTTTGTCTGTACTTTTAAACCAATTGTTAAATTTATTTCAGTTTTCATTTTTTGTTGCAAGTCATGTTTGCTTATTTCATGTTTGTTTGTTCTTTTACGAAGTGGTCTAGTAGATTTTGATTTCTTTCGTACCCTTCTGCAGTAACATCTGTTGTAAACCTCAAATTCCAGGTACCTAAGACAAGAGAACTACAGCCAACAGGCAGTGACTCCATTCTGTGATGAGAAGGCCTTGATTTAGTGTTTAGCAGCAAGAGGAATCAAAGGTGACCCTTTAATTTGTTTATATGTCGCCTGTGATTGGCCTGATAACTTATTTGTGGATAGGACCTGGTGGAATTTTCTTGAACTCTGGCATGTTTTTTATATAATTCACTTTTCAGGCTAAGTTTGAGCAGTAAGCAGATATCTGTTTTTGATCATTAGCCGCTAGATGTTTCTATTCTCAGTGACTAAGCTTAAGCTACATAATAGGGTGATTTAGTTTTGTTTCTGAGTAAAATTTAATCCTGTGAGTCATATGCTCTCTTTGTGAAAAGTTCAGGCATCGCGGAGATACTGTGTATAGAATTAAAATAATGACATTTCTTTTTTCATACTGCCTCACTTCCAACTCAGACCTTTTTCTGCATTTATGAGGGCTGACAGTTAAGTTCGCAAACTCATCCCAGAAAAAGTGTTGCGTTCTTTGTTGCTGAATATTCACCTTGGAAGTACTTCCCTTGGGAAGCTATGCCCAAATAAACATCAGTAGAGAAACAGTAAAATCTTAACCGAAAATCTTGACATGAGAAAGGAAAGTACAAAAATGGTCTTGAAGGAGCTCTTCTATCACAACAATGCACCAACTCACACAGCACTGTCTGTGAAGGAGTTTTTAGCCAGCAAACAAATAACTGTATTGGAACACCCTACCTACTCACCTGATCCAGTCCCCGATGACTTTTCTTTACACAAAGATAAGGAAATATTGAAGGGGAGACATTTTGATGGCATTCAGGACATCAAGGATAGTACGACAACAGCTTTGATGGCTGTTCCAATCCAGAATTCCTTAATGGGTGGACTAGGTGCTGGTGTCAGTGCATAGCTTACCAAGGGGAGTACTTCAAAGGTGACCATAGTAATATTCAGCAAAGAGGCATGTAGCATTTTTTCTAAGATGAGTTCGTGAACTTAATGGTCAGACCTCGTGTATTTATATACATAGGGTAGATATATATAACACATTTGCTTGCATGTAAACAGAGTTTATATGTGTCACATAAAAATTATTGTACTTCATTGTTCTATAACTTGATTTGCCAATCTTTTTCTATGTAGACAATTATGTGAATGTATGTAATATATACAAATAAAAATAAGAGCATATTACAGATATTTATAATATGCTTTTCTTAGCAATATATTTTAGATGAATTTCTTTGTTCACGTAGACCGCTAATTTTTATATTTATAAGATTATATTCATTTTATAATCATAAAACTTGTCCACGTGTGCCATGAATTCATCGTTCCCCCTGCTATAAAACATTGAGTTGGTTCTAAATTCTGGCTGTTTTAAACTGTGTTGAAGTCAACACCTCTGTTTGCGTATATTTGGGTATGTGGAAGAAAAATATGAGTCTTGTTCTTTATTGCAAAAACTCTAGAGCCTCTCTCTCTTCATTCCTCTCTTGCTTTCTGTAAGCTCGCTGCTTTCTTCAGTTCAGCCCTGAGTAATAACTGATGGACGGAGCCAGTTGCTTGAATCTCTCAGTGGCAATTAGAGAGGATAGGCAGTTATTGCCACAGGTACCATGGGGGCGTCAAGACTCAGTAAGTAACTGTAGCTGAAAGCTAAAAATTAAGGGAGGACCTGTTTGTCAGGCATTTAACGTGGAAATCCCAAGAGTGAAAATCTAGTGTCTTTATGATCTTGTATATCAGAATTTTGCCCTGTAAAAAAACTTTAGTTTTTTTAGAGATGTTTTAGGACTCACAGCAAAACTGAGAGGAAGATAGATTTCCCACACGCCCCCCAGAGAAGCGTGGCCTCTCCTATGATGGCATCCCTCACTGGAATCCTACATTTATCACAATTCATGGCTATCACGTGTCGTTGTCATTCAAAATTCGTAGTTCACACGAGGGCTCACTCTTCGTCTTGCACCCTCTGTGGGTTTTGACAAAAGCGTAATGACATGTGCCCACCTAACCACCATTATTGTTTCACACAGAGTACTTTTAACTGTCCTAAACACCTTCTATGCTCTGTCTTTTCATCTCCCCCTCTCCCTAGCCCCTGGCAATCACTGATCTTCTTAATTTCTCCATAGGTTTGTCTTTTCTGGAATGTCACATGATTGGAATCATACAGTATGAACCCTTTTCGGTTTGGCCTCTTTTACTTAGTGATATGCCTCTAGGGTTTCTCCATGTGTTTTCATGACTTGTTAGCTCATTTCAATTTCTATTGCTCTAGCGCTGAGTAGTATTCCATTATCTAGATGTACTACGGTTTATTGATTCATTTACCTAAAGAAGGGTGTTTTGGTTAAAGTTTTGGCAATTACAAATAAAGCTGTTTGAGGATGTTCATGTGCAGGATTTTGTGTTGGCATATTTTAGACTTCTCTGGGTGAATGCCAAGGAGTGTGATCATGTGGTAAGAATTTGTTGAGATTTGTAAGAAACTGCCCAACTGTCTTCCAGAGTACAATAATGTGTCTCATTATTACATTCTCACTAGCAATAATGAGAATTCCTGTTGCTCTGTCTCCTAATTTGTTTAGTGTTGTCAGTATTTTGATTTTGGCCATTCTAATAGGTGGGTATAGTGATATTTCATTGTTGTTTAAATTTACATTTTCTTTTTTCTTTGAGTCGACATCTCACTGTCTGTCACCCAGGCTGGAGTGCAATGACACGCTTACTCTCATGGCTACCACGGCCTCACCCTGCTGAGACTACAGGCGTCTGCCACCACAGGCGTCTGCCACCACAGGCGTCTGCCACCACACCCAGCTAATTTTTTGGTTTATTGTAGAAACAGGGTCTTCCCAGGTTGCCCAGACTGTGCTCAGACTCCTGGGCTCAGGCAGTCTTCTTGCCTCGGCCTCCCAGAGTGTTGGAATGACAGGCGTGAACCATTGTGCCCAGCCATTTTCTTGACAGCATATTTTCTTGATAGCTTAATTGCCATCTGTATATCCTTTTTGGTGAGATATCTATTAAAGTCTTTTTAGTTGGATTATTTCCTTATTTAAATTTGTAAATTTTAAATTGATAGTGACAGGGTCTCACTGTGTTGTCCAGGCTTATCTCAGACTTTTGCCTTGGACTCCCAAAGTGCTAGGATTACAGGCATGAGCCACTGCCTGTTTATTTTCCTATTGCTGAGTTTTAAGAGCTCTTTGTATAGTTTGTATAACCATCCTTTATCAAATATGTCTTTTGCAAATCTATTCTCCCAGTCTCTAGCTTGCCTTTTTATTTGCTTGACAGTGTCTTTTTAAATTAAATTAAAATTTTAAATTAAATTTAAAAACTTTTTTGCTGTATTCTGTCATCGTAAAAAGTGCCCATTAGAAATCCACTTTGCAACAACTGGATTGCAAGTGTCTAATGTTAACTTCTTGGTAATGTCACTATTATATCTATGTCCACTGACTGGTTCTCTTTCAAAATAACAGCTAACTTATTATTTATGAAGAATGTATAAGGAGGTGTTTGTGTGTGTGTGTTTAAGCAAGCAGAACACATTAGAGTATGTTTTCTGCTTTTATTATCTGCACTGCAGGCCTCTTTCTAGAATATGGTTGTCACCATTTATTCAAACTTTTTATTATTTTATTTTTATTTATTTATTTATTGTAGAGACACGGTCTCGCCAAGTTGCCCAGGCGGGTCTTGAACTCGCGGGCTCAAGCAATCCACTTGACTCGGTCTTCCAAAGTGCTGGGATTACAGGCAGAGCCACTGAGTCCAGCCTATTCACACTTTTTAAATGCCTATTAATAAATTCTGTAGATATTTTCATTAGGTTTGGAACACTAGTGTCTAAGATTATTGCTCGTTAAGATTATTCACTCCTTCCATTACATGTTCTGGTTGGTTGTTAGTGAAAATTTCTATGTTGATATTTTATTTGGAGACCTTACTCAATTGTCTAATAACATTTGGGTTAGCTATCTTAGATATTCTAGGTGGAAAATCTTGTTTTGTATAGGTAATGATAGTTATAGCACATTCTTTTCAATAATTAATGAGAGGAAACATTTTAATCTTTTTTATTATTAATTAGAAATATGTCTTACCCTTTTAAAACTTGGGCTCTGGTTGGTAATCTTTATATATAAGTATGTAGTGAATAACAGTAGAAGATATGAAAATTGAGGTCTCCTGATACTGAGAGGCAGATAGGGAGAACTAACGCTTAGGTTATTTAGTGATTTTCATGTATATTTACTTAAAAAAAAATAGAAATATAGTCATCAGGTTTATAAAAATTACAATGAAGAAAATTTTAATTTTTTTTTTTTTTTTTGAGTTGGAGTCTCGCTCTGTCGCCCAGACTGGAGTGCAGTGGCCGCTCCCAGCCACCGCAGCCTCGACCTGCTGGGCTCCGGCGATCCTTCCACCTCAGCCTTCCGAGTAGCTGGAACTATAGGCGTGCGCTACCACGCCCGGCTAATTTTTGATTTGTTGTAGAGATGAGTCCTTGCCAAGTTGCCCAGGCGGGTCTTGTACCCACGGGCTCAGGCAGTCCACTCACCTCAGCCTCCCAAAGTCGCGGGATTACAGGCTGAGCCACCAAGCCCGGCTGAAAATTTTAATCTTTACCACTGAATATATCTAGGGTATGAAGTGGCTTAAATAAATAAATGATATTTGTCTTTCTTAAATCACTGGAATGCATGCAAATCATGATTTCTGGCTATATAAGTAACCCTGAAGTCTTTCATTTTAGTAATTTTAATGCAGGAGTTGGTGTGAAGAAATTTATATAAAATAGATTTCTAGTGGAAGAGTGATATACAGTGAAACACAGAGGCAAATCTTGTGAGGTATGTATGTGGGGATTGGAAAGAATGCTTGTGTTATGTCATGTGAAGCCCACTTAGTGTATGAAAAGTAATTTGAGAAAATGGGCTAAATTTCTGGAGGTTAGTGAGAGAATCCTAGATTCAATTTTTGATTAGTCTAAGGAAAAGCAGTAATTCTTTATTTAATCTTAAGACTACATTTTCTGTTTTAAAATAAATGTGGCAAATTTAACATCTTTCTTAAAAATTGCTGCTGTTTTTAGGACTTATGGTATGGATCCTGCTTGCTATGTGTTCATATTTACTATTTCTACTGAAACCTATTTTGGGCAGATTTTTCTATCAAATATTAACATAGTGGTTATGATTTGGACCACAGTTACCACTTAGTGGCTTATAACAGAACTATTTTCTTTTTTAAGTTTTAAAACAAAGTTTATTAGTAAGAAAAGGGGAAGGAAAAAGGAAAATTCATGGCAGAAAGACCTGCCATGGGCAAGTTTTTCAAAGACGAAAAACCACCCAGAGCTACTTTCTTGTCTTTTGTTTTTGAAGTTTTTTTTTTTAATTATTATAAAGATGTGGGGTACAATTCAGGGTAGGTATACAAATGTTGATGACGCAGGCACCCTTGTTGATGAGGTGTGCCCCTCCCTCCCCTGGCAGTTTCCCTCAACCCTCAACTGCCAATCCCAGTTTCCCACTCCTGCCAATCGCTTCCTTATAGTATTAGAATTGTTCAAGGTCCGCTTATGAGTGAGAACGTATGGTACTGTGTTCTTTGCTTCCGTGACAGATCACTGAGTATGATCGACTCTAAATCCATCCAAGTTGCTGCGAAGTCCATATGTTTGTCCTTCTTTATGGCTGCATGATATTCCATTGTGTATATGTACCACATTTTTTGTACCCAGTCCAGCTTCGATGGGCAACACAGTTGGTTCCATGTTTTTGCTATTGTGAATAGAGCTGCAACAAACCTACGTGTGCAGGTGTCTTCTTTGTAGAATGATTTGAGTTCCTCCAGGTATATTCCCAATAGGGGAATTGCTTGATCATATGGAAGGTCAGTTTCTCATTCTTTCAGAAATCGCCACACTGTCTTCCAAAGAGCTTGTACTAGTTTGCATTCCCACCAGCAATGTAGAAGCGTTCCTTTTTCTCTGCATCCTCACCAGCATCTGTTGTTGTTTGTTTTATTAATTATGGCCATTGTTAGGTGGTATCTCAGTGTGGTTTTTTGATTTGCATTTCTCTGATGATGAGTGAGACTGAGCAGTTTTTCATGTGTCTGTTGGCTGCCCGTTTGTCTTCTTTTGAGGAGTGTCTCTGCATGTCTTCTGCCCACTTTTTAATGGGGCTGTTTACTGTTTTCCTTTCGGCCTGTTTGAGTTCCTTGTAGATTCTGGTTGTTAGGCCTTTGTCAGATATACAGTTGGCAAATATTTTTTCCCATTCTATGGGCTGTCTCTCTGCTCTCTTGATTTCTTTTGCTTTGCAGAAGCTCGTTAGTTTGATGAGTTCCTACTTGTCTATCTTATTTCTTCAGGTATGGACATTTAGGGTTCTGGATAGGAATTGGTTGCCAGTTCCAATTTCCTTAAGGATGTCTCATGTGTTTTCTAAGATTCTTATAGTTTGAGGTTTTACATTTAGGCCTTTGATCCATTTAGAGTTAATTTTTGTGTATGGTGATAGGTAGGGGTCCTGATTTAATATTCTGCATGCGGTCAGCCAGTTTTCCCAGCACCATTTACTGAATAGGTGCTCCTCTCCCCAGTGGTTGTTGTTGGAGGCTTTGTCAAAGATGAGTTGGTTGAGGAATTGAGGCTTTGCTTCTGGAATCTCTATCCTGTTCTATTGGTCTGTGTGCCTGTACTTGTACCAATCCCAGGCTGTTTTGATTACTGTAGCCTTATAGTAAAGCTTTAAGTCTGGGAGTGTAATGCCTCCTGCTTTGTTTCTTTTGCCAAGGATTGTTTTAGCTATTCGTGGTCATTTATGTTTCCATATGAATTCCTGTATTGTCATTTCTAGATCTGAGAAGAATGCTGTTGGCAATTTAATGGATATTGCATTGAATCTGTAGATTGCCTTTGGTAGGATGGACATTTTAGCAATGTTGATTCTTCCTATCCATGAACATGGAATATTTTTCCATTTGTTTGTGTCATCTTTGATTTCTTTGAGCAGTGTTTTGTAATTCTCATTGTAAAGGTCTTTCACTTCTCTGGTTAGGGAGATGCTGAGGTATTTCATTTTTTTTGTGGTTATTGTGAATGGGATTGTGCAGAGCACTTTCTTATTGTCTCTTTGTTTTCTCATCTGTAGCCTTGGAATACGTCTGATATCAATCACATTGACTTGTGAGGATAAAATGATTTAAAAATGCTTAAACAGTGCATCATATAGAGAGAGGGTCCAGTAAAATTAGCTTTTCGATTATTATTGATGTATTGGAGTTTTCTTTGTTTCTTGTCAAAGGTGACTTTTTCTTTGGTGCTATTTACAATGTAAATTGGTTGAATATTTGCTCTTGTGCCTTCACTTGGCTTTCTGTCTTCTCTGTAGTGCTGGAGCTAGACATGGGCCAGCTGTGTCTTCCTGACCCCTGTGCTGGTTGAGTTCCTTTAGAAATGGAGAAGACGGTGGAAAGGAAGCTTTGTGGTTTTCGGGACCCTTCTGGCGGTAGCCGTGCAGAGACTGCTTCATTGTGGTCACTGGTGCTCCTCCGTGCTGATGGCAGTAACACTGGTGACAGGGCTGCCTGTGGGGACTGTTCTGCTCAGCTGAGGGGGAGGCAGTTCTATCACTGACCATGGCTCCTGTGGCCTCTGGGCCCAGCACCCAGGTGGGAACCATTTCCTGATCTCTGGGCTGCAGTGTTTCATCATTTTTACTCTAGCACTTCCAACATCTTGTAATAGATTCCCCGAAATCAATTAAATTCTTCTAGGGAGGTTTTTGTCTTCTTGGTTGGGTGCCCATAAATAAAATCAACAGCTGTCGTTCAGTGTTAGATGTGCAGTGAGGAATCTTGCAGCCTAATAAACATATCATGTTTTTCTCATGTGTCTTTCTTACCTGAAAGTGATTGTCTTTTGCTGATGTGCTCCAGATACATTTTCTGTCTACTCTGTGTATTTAGGACGCCAGTGGACACAGCTACTGCTTGGTGTCTCATGGCAACTTTTGCTCCTCGTGGGTGATATTGTCTTTATGGAAGAGGAACTTAGGGTGACAGAAGTGTGATGGGAAAAGTATCTATACTAATTGCTCGATGTTTTAAAGTCATCTACTCAATAAGAGAGACTGTATTTTAGTGATTGTAAGCTACCCATTTCACCCACAGATTCTAATCTCTCTGAAATTAGACTGTGACTTAAAATGAATGGCATGTTATCTTATCCATGTGAATCATCTCATCCATGGACCAGTGATTGCTATCATCTGCTCATGAACAAACATTAAAATCAGTACCATTACCTACAAAACCAGTATTCACAGCTTACAACAAAATTCCAGAGACACCAGAGAGTGACTCTTTTGACAGTGAGGTTCTAAATGGTTGTGGTGAGATGGAAGGAAAGTCGGGGGCGGGGGTGCAGGAAATCACCATAGTTTAACATCTTCTGATGCAGGGGTCAAAAGTAGGCTGCATCTAATGGCTGAGCTAGCTTGAGAGCCCAGCATTAATCTTTTAACTGTTTTATGGATCCATTTAAAAAGTACTGCAACCCTGATGTGCTTGGTGACACCGAAAATGCTATTCTGTGGAGAGACGTGGATACTGGTGATTATATGTCAAAAAGTGAGCGAGAAGAATGCATTCTGAATGTAAAATAATTTCTGGAATAGCTTAAACCAACTTATTTTGCTTATATTTTGTTTTTATGTCTATATCAGGGTGATAGATAAACTCTTGTCTAATTAATTAAGTCTACAGGTTTTACTTTCAATAAGAATAGAACAAGACTTCTAAAATTTGAATCCTTTTCAGCCAAGCACAGTAGCTCACTCCTGTAATCCCAGCACTTTGGGAGGCCAGGGCAGGAGGATCCTTTGAGGCCAGGAGTTCAAGATCAGCCTAGGCAACATGCTGAGACCTTGTCTCTACAGAAAACATTAAAAAAAATTAGCTAGGCATGGCAGTGCACACCGTAGTCCCAGCTACTTGGGAGGCTGAGGTGGGAGGATTACTTGAGCCCAGGAAATTGAGGCTGTGGTGCACTGTGATCATGCCACTGCACTCCAGCCTAGGTGACAGTGAGATTCCAGCCCCTCACCCCCTCAAAAAGTGAATCAATTTAATTAGCAGGTCTTTTTTTCTTAGCGGTTCACAAAATAATGGTACATCATAATTGAAAATTTTAAACAATTTAAATCTCAGTGTAATTCTTTTGAGTAGGTGATTCCCCCACCCCCCACCCCGCTTTCAGGCTCCGCCTGAATCCCAGCATTTTGAGAGGCTGAAGCAAGTGGATTGTCTGAGCCTACGGGTTCGAGACCAGCCCAGGGCACTTGGCAAGAGCTTGTCTCTACAATAAATCAAAAGTTAGTCAGGCGTGGTAGTGCGTACCTGTAGTTCCGGCTACTTGGAAGTCTGAGGCAGAAGGATCACCGGAGCTCAGCAGGTTGATGTTGGGGTGGCCGTGAGCATGCGTGCCACCGCACTCCAGCCTGGGCGACAGTAAGATTCCAACTCAAACAAAACAAAACAAACAAAACAAAACAAAAAAACTCTCCTTGGGCTGATGTAGGATGGCCGTAAAATATCGCACTTTTATTCAGTATTCAGTTGTCTTCTTTGACAATTTACTTTGTAAGATTTACCTTGTATGATTGAAGTTCATCCATATATAGCTCCTTGCTATAAAAAATGCATTGAAAACATCTACCAAAGGAATCCAGACATATTAATCATGAAAGATGAACAATTACCTGTGAAATTGATGGTGGGACAACTTTTGCTAAACTATTAAATGCCACAGACTACACGAAAAACATACCCCTAAGAGTAGTTGCCAAGATTGAACAAGTTGTTTTACAAATGTGGTTAAATTTTCGTATGTGTATTAAGTATACTGATGCATGTTATGGAATATCAATCTCATCAAAACTTTTTATTTTGTTACACTAAATGAGACAGGGAAATATAATGAGGTTAATTTGGAAATTTTGTAAGGAATATGAAGGTGCTTTATCATATCATTGATTTTGTGATATGTTTGCCAGCTATTTAGAAAGGGTCTCTAATTTATCTAACTGTGCAAAAGAACTGGAAATGTGGGATTTTTCCAATGAGTTAATAATTAAAGAAAATAAATTCAATGCACTTGTGTTTAAATGAATCCCGGATTTCTATTTCAAGTTAATATTGCTGTTCAGCTAAAAATAATAGGTGCTTTTTATTTTTGAGTGTTACCTCGGCAATAAGAAAACATTACAGTCACAGCAATCAATAACTTAGAAAGACATTTACAAACTTAAAATCATACTTTATATGTAAAATTATCTCTGTTTAAGAAGTCTCCGGGTTACGGGCAAGATAACTTGCTGATTTTGACTTGATGTATTTATATAAATGTGTATATTTAGGCAGCTTGATTGGCTATTGGTTTTCATTTTATGGTCAAGAGTCTCTAGCAGAATGTGAGTGGTGTGACTGAATTTACGTCTTCACATCTTCATCTCTGGGGTAGTTGGTCTCAGTTAAATTCATCCAGGAAGATAAGGAGATCATAAAGGCATTACCTCATGTGGCCTTGCTTCTTTTACAGTTAGGTAGCCTTATTAATATTTTAATTTCCTTTATTTGTACTAATATTTCCAAATCAGAATTCGCTTCACGAGGAGTATCAATTTGCAATGCCTTTTGTGAGGACTTGCATTAAGCCCGGTTTCCCATCATTGATTTTCAAGGACATTTCTCATTTGGTGCACTTCTCATTATATCACACCTTACTTTCCCAATAATCCAAGGGAGTCTTGCTGAGGTGCGTCAGCCTCTCTTATTTTTTTATTTTAATTTTAAACATTTTGTTGGACTTTTCGTTCTGATACAGTTCAAACAAAAAGGCTGCAAAAACAGTGCAAAGCCTTCCTATGTCCCCTTTACTCAGCTTTCCAAATGTTAACCTTATACATAACCACTGTAATAGTGATCAATTCAGGGTATTAGCACGGGTACGACACTGTTAACTCCTCTACTCACCAAATTCCAATCTCACTAGCAGTTATACTAATGTCTGGTTTTTTGTGTGCTGAGATCCAATCCAGGGTCTCTATTTGTTGATCTCTCTCCTTTCCTTAGTTCACTTTATTCTGGAAAGGCAGTTGCTTTGACTTTCTGTCAGTCATGATCTCCACATTTGGTCAGCTGTTTTGAAGAATGTCCCTCAACTGGGCTTGTTTGATGTTTCCTCGCGCTTCAGATCAAGTTATGTATTTTTGGCGAGAATGTTACACAAGTGATGTGCCCATGTCATTGCATCACATGAGATGATACATGGTGTGGTGCTCTGCTTGCTAGTTTCCACCTTTCTGTTATTCACATGTAAATACCCCACTGCTTAGAATACCAGCTTTTTGCCTTGTGCAAAAAATGTATTTCTTCTTCAAGATCTATCTTTTTTGTAGTTTTCCCTATGTGCTCAGTTAATCTGATCTCTCACTTCTGTGCCTTTCTTTTCCCCTAGTACTGCTACAACCTTGACTTGCTTCTGGCCGGAAGGCCTAGTAAGTTATTGCATATTGTGATTCTCACCCACTATTGATCCCAGGAGACCTCTTTGTTTTGTCCACACATGCTTTCAGTGATCACCATGGATTAAGTAGCATCAATGTTTGGCAATTAATTATTCTTTTATTTATTGAAAGTTAATTTTATCTTCTAATTAGATAGTGTCTTCCTTGCAAGCATGGGCGATCTTTATACATTTAGTTTTTTTTTCATTACTTGAAGAGTAAAACATATTATATTGTTAACAGTATGTTGACTTGGCTGTTTTAATATAGACGATTAATCTTTAGATTTTCAATAATTTAAAGTGAAGAGGAGAGGTGCAACTGCATGTAGGGAATAATTTAAAAGTTATTATTAGAAGAAATTGCACTTAGTTTTCTTGTGTTCGTATTCTTTCTTTCCCTAGCATCACTGTTAAAAGTAGTTGGTGTAGAAGTGAAAAATTTCAAAACAGTGGCCATAATTAATAACCTCAAATATCACAGGAGATTGTTTATTCAGAAAGAGAACTATTGTAATACAGAGATACAGTATTAGTTTCTAGTTCAATATCAACTGTGTGCAGTAAATGATAATAGGGATAAGAATAACTTTCTCGAATGGAAACTTTCTTTACAGCCTTAATGACTGTATCATTGAATAATTTTAAGTTGCAGTACTGTTTTTTCCCCTGAGACCCGATTAACTTAAAGAGTCCTCATTCTGTTCTCATGGTGTGCCTGTGATTGCAGGTAGAATACTGGCAAAGGAGTAATATATGGCCTTTACAGAGGCCCCCAGCTTAATAGAAGGCAGAGACAAGGCTGGAACTGGGCTTCGGTTGGGTAGGCTTGTTGCCTCCCCACCCCTTTCCTGGTAGGCTGTGAATTCTGACAAGTGGGATAGACTTTCTCAGGTGTGGAGACTTCAGCTATGCTGTAGCCATCAGGCAGCATGAGCTAACATATTTTAGAAACATACTTGGCTTCCTTTTCAAAAGAGAACATGTATGTTTTCTCACCGTGTCACGTATAAAGCAACATGAATAAAGCCCTTCCTGAGTTTCCCATTTGTGGGAAAACTAATGTTACAGCAGATTAGTGCCAGGGCAGAGAAATGACCCTATTATCCCTGGCAGGGTAATAGCATGCCTCACAAGGGGACTAGCATCATTAAGAGTGAGTCGTTATTTTTCTGTCGATGGTTTCTGCATCCGTTATTCATATATTAAATCAGAAGGAATTGGAAAGTGCTTTCTAGCATTTAGGAATATCATTCATAGCTCCCAGTCTTCACCTTTGCTTGAAATAGCATATGTGTTTTTGTAGATTTATGCAGAAGCACACATGCAATTTCACACCTTTTCTTTCTTCATAGAATGCCCTCTCAAGTTTTTCTTGTGTCAAATACCTCTTCATTTCTAAGACCTGCTGCTAGCAGGTGTACCCTCCTCGATGAAACCTCTTTGGTCGTTATCACTGGATTGTTGCTTCCCTTCGTATTCTCAGAACAGTTTTATTTGTTAACCAGTAATCTCTTTCCATCTTTATAATTCACAGCTGGATGTTTGCTTCTCATCAACTGCTCAGTTTTTCAATTTTGTATTCTAGCATCTCACAGGATGCTGACCTATGTTGAGTATGCAGCAACTGTTAAATGAAGAAATGCATAGGACATGTAGCACCTGTGTTATTTAAGCACCTTGTCTTTTTCAAAAGTGTTCAAGATGGCTTAAAAGCAAAAAGAAAAGAAAAGAAAATTGGAAGAAAAAGGGAGGAGGATGGGAAATAAAATGGTGCCAAGGAATGAGCTAGTTCACACCATGAATCTTTGAGTGTGTGTGCAGCGTGAAGGAGAGTGCATTTGCATGGACAGGAAGCCTACATGTGGAGATTTTACAATACACATTTTAAAAATCTATCCTGTTTGATAGTTGCATCTTTTAAATTTTATTTTGGCCTTGGAAAGATTTCTTATTTTTCCAAGTTATATATTTTGCAGCAGTATATCATGTCTGAGGGATTTCTTTGAGGAGTGCTCCTTGGTCCTGAGACTTGAATGTAGTCAGCATGTGGTAAGATGAGGCAGTCTCAGTCCCACTGCTACAAAAATAGGAATCTGTCCTTGGCTGCATGTGGCGCCCTTTGTCTCCTGGAGATGCATGTTCTGATTCCTGTTACCTGTTCTCTTCTGGAAAGCACCATGCCATGGGTAGGAAAGTGAGAAAGCTAACTTGAAATAATGACTTTTTCTTGGAATATGTATGCTTTAAATTAAATTAGCTAAAAAGTACCTACGAATTATAGCTTGCTCTTTGGGTGCCAAAGTTAAATAAATGGGCATATTAAAATTGCATTATTCTCTTGCTCTTAGCATTGCAAATATGTAAATCTAAGAGGAGGTTTTTTTGGGGTTGTTCTTAATATATAACTCTGCCTGAGTCTTAGTCTCAGCATGAGACTAAACTAGAAACTAAAGCTGTGTTGTTGCCTTAATTAATTGATAAAATAAAGAGGCTTTATTATTCTGGGTAATTTATTTAAGACAACAAAGTGGTTAGTCACTTACTGGCAGATTTACAAAGGAGTTGGGCCAATATGCCAGCCCATTTCTCTTGGTCTGCCAGCCCTTAGAGTCCTACATTCCAGGGATTTGTTAATCACCAGCTGGCAACTGATTTACAAGGCAGGAAAGACAGGACTTTTGAATGGCGGCCACTGACTCACAAGCAAGATGGAATGTGTACTGGCTTCAAGCCTTGTCTACTGGCTTGCGGATCTTGCTTCCAGGGGAAAGAGGCCTTGATGGTGGCAAAGAGTCCATGTGCTACCTTTGGTATGTTTGCCAGATGTCTTCAGTATTGTTCTTGACTCTCACTTTTGGTTTGGCAAGTGAGAACTGTCAACTAGAATATACTACTCCAGGTAAATATGTCTGTCTCCATGCCTGTCCATTTGTTTGCCTGCCTGTCCATCTGTCCATCCATCTATCTGCCCATCCTTCCAACCAACCAACCAACTGACCAACCGACACCGACTGACCAACCAGCCAACCAACCCATCAGCCGGTACTGGATTTAAGCTACCAATGAATGGGTGGAATTAATCTCTGAAAGCATTGTGTACAATTGGGGCCAGCAACCTTTTTCTCCAAAGGAGTGGATAGTAAATATTTGCAGACCATACTATCTCTGTTGTAGCTACTTAGCCCTGCCATTGTAGGGTGGAAGCAGTCACCAGTACTGTAAATGAACGCTGAGGCTGTGATTTAGTGAAGTGCTGTTTACAAAGGCATGGACTTGCCAGCTGCAGTTTGCCTATGCCTGGTTTAGACAGTGGAAGTGTCTGACTCAACACAGTTTGAGTGCGACACAAAAACTTCGAATACTTTAATGCTTATATGTTTTCTAACACTGCTTTCTGTTCCAGGTTTGTTGACTTAACTGGTATCTGCTTTGAGATTTTACCAAAAAAGTAATTTCACAGTTTTCTTTTATTATTATTATTATTGTTTATTATTTATTTTTATTTTTTATAACATATTTTTTACTTTAAAATTGTGGGGTACATTTAAGAGTTAAGTATACAAATATGCATTGTGCAGGTACCCTTGTTGACGAGGTGTGACCCCGTCCCCAGACAGACATTGACTACCTTTAATCCCACCTCCCTGCCCCTCCCTGCCCCCCCCATGGTTTCCTGCCACTGTCAATCTTTTTCTTATAGTAATATGGTAGTTATTCAAGGTCCACTTATGAGTGAGAACATGGGATGCTCAGATCTTTGTTTCTGTGAGAGATCACTCAGTATTATAAACTCTAATTCCATCCAGGTTGCTGCGAAATTCATGATTTTGTTCTTTTTTATAGCTGTGTAATATTCCATTGTGTATATGTACCACATTTTTTAAATCCAGTCCTCTTTTGATGGACAGCATGGTTGGTTCCATTTAACCGTATTAATCATTTATAGAATGTTTCTCTCTCTCTGGCACTGATTACAGAAATGCCGTGGGATTGGAAATATACCAAAAAACCCCAAAAACCCAAGGAGTAAAATTCCTCACCACATCACCCATAAGAACCCCATTAAATTTAATAGTTTTTACTCCAATATGGTTTTAGAAACTGTATCTTGATGTGGAAACTTGGTCAAGATTCACCGCTAAGTGAAAACCCTGTAGATTGTAGAAGAGTTCTCAACAGTGTCCACCATGTGATTCTGTTTGTGAAAAGAAAAAAAGTCTACGTATATGCATCCTTGCAGGTTGTAAACATCTGAAGAGATTCTGAATCTGTCAGAGTTCTTAGTTTTCAAGCAAATGAAATAAACTCTGTCCAGTATAAGTAGAAAGATTTATTGAAGGATAATAAACAGTTCACAGATCTCTGGGGTCCCTGAGAACCAGGTTTAGAGGCCATCCATCTAGATGCAATGGGCAAAATATTAATAACTGCTGTTAATAGCTACTTCTGCAAAGATGCCAGGCAACTGTCCCTGGGGGCACGATGCAGTGATCTCAACTGTTGATGCCAGGGAACGTGGGTGCTGGATTCGTCTCCCCTGTTCCCAGCGTTCTGCAGTGACTCGGGCCAGTTGCTGCTTTTTTGTGGCATCGGCTTCCAATCCAGAGTGTCCTGTGGGCGCACTGGGTTGGTGGAGCCCAAGTTCATGCCTGAGCTGTCAGGGGAGCTGGGAGAGTGAGGAGGTGGGACTCACTTTGTCATGGGCAGAGGGCCCTGCCTCATCAGGTAGGGGAGGTACTCCGTGTAGGAAGAGGATTCAGAAGCTTGGATACCCGGGGGTGTGAGAGCTATCCATGGCAGACACTCAGGGGATTGTGGGTGTTGATCACTTGTGGCTAGTGGAGCTGGCTGGGCACAGAGGGAGGCTTTTACCTTCATTTTACTCTTCTGGCTTTTTGAATTAAAAAAAAAAAAAGTATTGTTGTATGACAGTCCCATGAGAAAGACCGGGGGAAAATAAATAGAAGGGAGTCATGATTTTTCCCGGCACTTCCACAGATGGTATTCTTGCATAAAAGCTCAAGCAAGCTCCCAGCATAACTGGCCAAAATTTCACCAACTCCCTACTCAGTTTCATTTTAAAACTTACCTTAAAATTTTCTTTCAGATCCAGTCACCTCTTGTGTTGTATACTTGGTTGAGCAGATCAGTCATGAAATGGTTTTTCCTTGGGGACCAGTGTCTCATTCTTCCTTTTGCTTGTGGAGCTGATTCCATCGATCTTTCAGGGGTCGGTAGTAATCAGCTTTGAAAATTAAGATGTCATTAGCCGCTGTGGCTGACGGAGTGTTCATAGGTGGAAGGAGCAAAAACAACATGTACTTCGGTAGTTGGTCGTGCCACTTGTTTTTTCCTGTTTCTCAAAGCCCCATAAATTCACTGCTTGTTAGAAAACGGATTTGAGAGCTTACTTCAGTCCAATAAAATCTTAGCACGTGTGTTAACAACTGCAAAAATCTTTTGAAGAAGAATTTTAGATTCATATAAAAAGTGTGAAGACAATACAGGGAGTTCTCATATACTAGGTTCTCAATGTGCCCTGTAATTAACACGTTACGTTACTGTGGTCCAGTTATTGCAATTGATTACTGGCATTGATACATTTTTATTAACCAAAGTCCACGCTTCATTAAGACTTCCTTAGCTTCTGATCAAAGTTTTCTTGTTGATAGCTGATCTGTTTTCTACCTTTATACTGTACTTGTGCATCTCTATAGTAGTGATACGGAGCTGTTACTGTAAGTGCTATTTCGGTTTTGTTTTGTTTTTTTTGAGTTGGAGTCTCACTCTATTGCTCAGACCGGGAGCGGCCACTGCAGCCTCGACCTGCTGGGCTCCAGCGATCCTTCCGCCTCAGCCTTCCGAGTAGTCGGAATTACAGGCATGTGCTACCATACCCGGCTGATTTTTTAATTTTATTGTAGAGATGAGGTCTTGCCAAGTTGTGTCCGCAGGTCTTGAACCCGCAAGCTCAGGCAATCCACTCACCTCAGCCTCCCAAAGGCGCGGGATTACAGGCTGAGCCACCGAGCCTGGCTGCTATTTCTGTTTTAAATAACCTGTAGAGTTTAGGGGAAGGAGTGAATGAAGTAAAGCTTTGCTCGTGATGTTCTTGTATTTCTTTATTTACAACCATCACACACCAAATAATTAACCTTCCATTTTTTCCCTGTTGTGATTCAGTGGAACAAGTTCCAGTTGAGCCGTACAATATCCCACTGTCGCAGGCTGAAGTCATCCAGGAGGGGAGTGACATCACTCTTGTTGCCTGGGGCACTCAGGTTAGTGACACTGACCCCTGCCCACTGGTAAAGCCTGTCTCGTTCTTGGAGACTGTCGTATTTAATCTTTACTTAAGAAGACTTGAAAACAGTGTCTCCTTTTTCTTTCTTTCTTTTTTTCCCTTTTCGAATTGGGGTCTCACTCTGTTACCCAGGCTGGAGTGCAACATCGTGATCATGGCTCACCGCAGCCTCAGCCACCTGGACTGAGGACGTCCACTGGCCTCAGCCTCCTGAGTAGCTGGGACTACAAGTATGTGCCACCACACACGGCTAATTTTCTAAAAAATTTTCTGTAGAGGTGAGATCTTGCAATGTTGCCCAGGCTGGTTTTGAGCTCCTGGGCTCAAACAGTTCTCCCACCTGGGCCTCCCAAAGTGCTGGGATTATAGGCCTGAGCCGTCATGGCTGCCGTTGTTTTGTTTTTTTTTTTTTGTCTCAGATTAAGTGCTTTATGGGTCAGACTGGTGCTGCTGATGCTGATTTCTTTCCCCCCCACCTTTTGGAGATGTAATTGACAAATAAAAGTTATATGTATCCAAAGTATACCATGTGATGATTTGATGAATGCATACCTTGTGAAATGATTATCACGGTTGTATGTACTCAAAACTAGAAGTTAGGGTACTGATTTCTGGGTGAAGGTAAGCTGTCTGTTTATTCATATTAAAGTCTGTAATCATATGGTGAAGTCATTGAAAAATATGTTACAAAACATAAAAATATTACAAGAAGGTATTTATCGCAACACTTTTCTTTTGAAGCCCACATTAAGTGGCCGCTCAGGACTCGTGATCTCTTTTTCATCCTGTTTCCTCCCAGCTCTGGGGATGACTTTGCTGGCCATGTGGACCCGGCCAGGGATCCAGCCTCAGAATCCCATGTCGTTCCCTTTTCCAGGCACCCTCCGCTCTCCTCAGGGCCTGTTGTCGTGTTGCTCTAGCTTCAGACGTTACAGCAGAGGTCTTTTTCTCAGGCCTTCTGTCTCTCAGCACTTCTCTCTCTCCTTCTTTAAAAGAAATGATCAGTTTTTCTTTTTCTGTACAAAGGAAACACTTGCATAGTATAAAGAAGGGAGCAAAGATGTTTGCGCTCTCGCAAGCTCTGGCAGGTTTCTGCTTGGGGCCACGTGGTGCTGGGCCAGTCAAGTCCCACTGGCGCTGCCCAGGCTGGTGATGGCAAGTCTTTTTGGCTCGCCTCCAGTCCACCTTGTAATTTGCATCTCTGCCCCCCAAGCAGATGGCCTTGCTTTCAACAGGGATGTTAGAGGGTCTCAGGTGTTAGCTGGCCTCGCTCGCTCCTCTTCGGCCTAGTACCTCTGTTGCGAGTCCTTTTCTTCTTCCCCTCGTCTCTGAAGAAGAGGTGTTTCCGCAGCTGCTTCTTCAGATCTGCTGGAGGCTCGGGCTGCCTCCCATTCACCTTCTCCAGGCTACGATTCCTTGGCAAGCTCCTCTCCTGTGTCCTCCTCATGCTCTAAAGTACACCTTTCCCCTCTGGTACCGTCACATCCCTCCTCTGTCAGCTGTATCTTCAATTCCTTAGCTCCTGTGTGTTCTGGTATCTTATGAGTTCTGTTCCCACTGCTTTACCTAAACCGGGGTTGTTCACACCACAGATCTTCTGATCGTTAAACCCAGCCCTCATTAGAAACCCAGCCCTCATGCCATACTGCTATGGTGTGTGATACCACCTACTACCTCCGAGAAACCTTTTCTTCAGCTTGCGGAATAAGCTGATTCGTGGTTTTCTTTCTATTTATTTAATCTCTCTCTCTCCCTCTCCTCTCTCTCTCTCCTTCTCCCTCTCCCTCCCTTTTCTCTTTCTTTCCCTCTTTCTTTCAGTGAGCCTTTCTTCCTCCATTTCCTCCCTTAAATGTTGATGCTCTTCTGGGTTCCATGATGGTTTGCCCTTTCCTTCTCGGCCTCCGTGCTTCCCCTAGAAACTCTTCCTACTCCTGTGACTGTATTTACCTTCTGGGTACTGTCTTTGTGATCAATATCTCTAACCCTGACTTCTCTACCCTTTTCTAAGAACCTCTTTTCACTTTTTTGCAAAAACATGCATCCATATGTGATTATTTTGGCAGAATAGGTGGTCAACATGTTTAAAGCAAATTTGGGAATGAGCCATGCATGCAGATCATTTCCTCTGACTTCTGTCAGTGATGCCAGAATTCACCTAGTTTTTCGGGTCTGCGCATTTGTAGCATTCTTGCATGTTGCTCTCCTCATTCCAGGTTCATGTGGTTCGGGAAGTGGCTTCCATGGCAAAAGAAAAGCTCGGTGTGTCTTGTGAAGTCATCGATCTGAGGACCATATTACCTTGGGATGTGGATACAGTTTGTAAGGTATGAATATGATTTTTTAGGATTTTAAATAAGGAATGCTTCATGAATTTTGTGTGTCATCCTTGCGCAGGGGCCATGCTAATCTTCTCTGTGTCATTCCAATTTTGGTATATGTGCTGCTGAACATGGAACATTATTTCCTCAAAACTTCGGGACAGATTTGTTGGGTACTCACAAAAAACGGCCTTAGCATTTTCAACTGACCTAGAACTTTTAAAACTTGCAGCATGAAAGGAAGAGGGTGCTGGATATCAGTTTAACGCTTAAGGACACATATTGCTTTAGTGTTTCTCTTTCCTCCTGGAGTTTTCTCTGCTCGAAATATCATGAAACTGTCCTTCATGCGATCAGCTTTGCTTGAGTTGTGGGAGCGATAGAGCATATCAGGGATGTTGAAGGTGCCTGTGTTTTGATCATGTTGGTTAGGGTTCAGTAGGCGAGGTTTAATTTAGTCATCTTCTCTCTAGAAGTGATGAGGACGGATTTTTGTTTTTTTTAAATAACCTCTCTTTACGTAGCCTCAGTACTGCGGATCACAATTTGAACATGGCATTGTAGGGTTCCTGTTGCCCTGATTTATGCTTTCTAAATAGTCTCTTTACCTTTGGCCTGATTAGATTGAACTCGTTTTTACTTTTAATAGGATTCACATAGTTGCCTCCCTCTTAAGAATATAGTTTAGTGCTTATTTACCTGTCTATAATCATTATCCTTAATATTGATGTCTAGATAATTTAAAGAGCATCTGTTCCCATATTGGTACGTAAGGAAGGCTAAATTCTTTTTTTGTAATCGTCTTATCTATTAAAGTCTAGGGAATAATTGCATGTATTACTTTTTATTGATTTACTGCTATAGCAAATAAGTCCTGAGACCTAGGGTATTATTTTATCTTAATTTTTTTAGATCTTTGACATTTTCTTAACTTTTTATGGGTTAGGTTAGTTACATGAAAATCTACAGATACTACTGCTGTAAAAGTGTAGCATACGGTGTTTTTAGGTGAAAATTATTGGGTAATTTAGTAGCAGATTTAGGATTTGTTATAGTAAATGTTTCCGAAGACTCACTTGATGCCATCTAAACACTTGACATGGTTACCAGTGGTTTCAACCATTCTAAGCTTTTGTATTTGTAGTTTTCATAATTAAGAGCCATATTTTAGATTGAATTATGCATAACTACGTGGGAATAATTTAAAGCCTTTTGTAGGAGTTTTCAAATCCGGTCAGATACTGGGTTTTCTTTCCAATAGCTAACTGTCCCCAAATGCTGTCAAGTTGAAAGTAACACAGTAACCCCAAATCTGAGTTCCAGCAGGGAAAGACGTGGGCTTATGAAAGCTCAGGGAGGTACAGTGGCAGCTCAGACAGTGGCAGGGCAGGAAGGCCAGCCATTTTATAGGCAAGCAAATTAATGAATCAAATTCCTGTCTGGTGTGTACAGATGTTTTCAGCTCTGCTTGGTTGCCTGCACCCCAGGACTCATTACCGGGACTATACATACCCTTCAGAGACCAGCCTTGGCCAGAGGGTGCTCCCAGAGGGAAGGGGCAGGAAGAAGCCAGGTATGGGGGAAACAGTCCTTGTCGGGACAATACGTTATACAGGAGCTGGCTGCTTGTTCAAAACCGTCTCCCCCACCTATCCTGGACGGTGCCTCTGTCTGGGGGTATGATGGTTGTCTTGTCATGGTGCAATGGGGGTTGCTGATACAGGGTCAGGGCAAGCACTTTAGAACTTTATTGACATTTGTATGTCGTCAACATTCAAAAAGATTGATAGTGTTTACGGTGAAACATAGTAACACCTCAATTTGTAATCATGAAAACAAGGAGAGGAGAGGTAGAAGAAGAAAGAAGGGGGAAATTGTTTCTTTCGATACCAGCCTGCTTTTGCACCCCTGTGTTAAATCCGTCGGTGGCATCTTCGTGTGATGTGGTGTGTAGATCGGGGTCCCTTAGGACTCTGTCTTGCTGGTAAGGACAAAAGGGGAGACTTGAGACCAGTGCTGAGTGGGGAGTGATCATTAAGCCCCTGACTTGTTAGCATCATTATCTGAGCTTGGTGAGGGATGCTTTCATCATGTTGTTTTTCCATTTGTGAGGGCAAAAGCCAGCTCCTCCTTTCTAATGGTCACTTTCAGTCTATTCGTGACTTTCTTCATTGCTGAACCTGGCCTATCTCCTGTTTCCTTTAATGTATCAAAAGAGAAACATTTTGATGCTTAGCCTTTCCCTCCTAGGATTTAGAGATGGTTTTGAAAAAGAGCTAAATATCGATACTGAAAATGAGGGCTTTTTTGGTTTGTTCTCTTAACCTTTTTTCTTTCATATTCATGAATTCTGTGGTAATCAAAATGTATGTTTATGATCTCAGTTGTTTTGTGTTTGTATTTATTTGTCTTATAGCAAAGTGGATCCCTTGGCTTTATTTATTATGTGTTAAACTCAACGCCAGTATGCGTCTTTTGAAATGCTTCATCAAGAAAAGACTATTAAATATACAAATGATGTATCGAACACATACATTAGCGTACTCTACACAGTAAGATGGCTCTGGGACATTTGAGGAATTCATACTTTTTGCCGAGGCCATTTTGCATTGTTTGGGAGTTATAAATAGACAAAAGAAGTTGCTTGGAAAGCGAGAAAGCACAGAGTTATGGAATGTTGTCACAAAGCCAGACACATGATTGGGCCTAAAACCCACACCTAGTTTTCTGCACTCAATTCTGAACCTGATAGTAAAGAGATAAGCTGGAAGTCTCTGGAAGGCAGAGAAAATTCTTGAGTTTTGAGGTGCTTAAGAGACAGCAACCTGCCTTGGGGCATGGGTTTGTGAAGGGGATGGAGTGGCTTAAGAAAATCAGCAGCGAGAGTTCAGAGCCCTAACACGAGTGGTCAGTGGACACCGATGATCTGCAGCTGCTTTTTCCTTGTGACATCTGTTACTTTGGTCTAAACTGGAAGCTGAGAATCCAGGTGTGTAGAACCCACGTTTTGGAGGGCTGTAATGACAGAATTGAAATTTCAAGAGGATTTAAACACACAGGTGGCCCTTCTCTCAAGAGATTTGCCAAATTTTGCGTGTGGTGGGAGGTAAGCAGAAAATATCTCCAAAGTGAAGCTATTGCTTGATGATGAGGCAACCAAGACCAGTCCTACTCTCAACTGAAAGCTATGGAGAGTCAGTTCTTATGTTTAGAGGCAAAGCAGAAGCAGATCAGGTGATCCCAAACCCACAACATAGCCTTTAACCCTCCGAGTTCCTTGTTGCGTTAATGTAATTTACCTTCTGCTCTGTCTGCCCAGCAGAGCGCGGACTCAATATTATTATCTGGAACTTCTATGAACCACCATTCAATAAAAAAAAGACTAAGTTTTTGAAGACACAGGAATATTTGTCAGTAACCAAGAGAAAACACCACAGAAAGCAGAAGCACAGTTGACCCGGGTACTGGAGTTAACAAGCAAGGACTGCGGTCTGGAACATTTGAATTCCTCCGATGTCCCAGAGCCATTTTACTGTGTAGAGTATGCTAATTCATGTGTTCAGTAAATCATTTGTATATTTAATAAACTTTTCTTGATGAAGCATCCCAAAAGACGCATACTGGCGTTAACACAATAAATAAAGCCGAGAGATCCACTTTGCTATAAGACAAATAAATACAAACACTACAACACAGGAACAAAAGAGGTAACAGGGTAGAGAATTACCCTAGAGAACTGGGGGGTGTGTGTGTGTGTATGTGTGTGTGTGTGTGTGTGTGTGTGTGTGTGTGTGTGTGTGGTATGGATCAAATAAACTTTATAGAACCATCAAAAAGTATATACCTGACAATAAGAACTCAATGATGGGTTTACAAAACAGGTGACTCCGTTGGCAGTAGTGATAATCAACTAGAAGGCAAGTTCATGGAAGGTGTCCGTGCTGAAGCACACAGAGACAAAAACAGCAGAGTGAATCAGAAAAGAGCATAAGACATGTTTGGGATCCAGCCAAAAGATCTGTCTCACACACAGTTTGAATTCCAGAAGAGGCGGCTAGAGAAAATTGGTTAGAAACAATATCCAAAATAATATTTCTCATGAAAGTTTCAGAACATCAACCTACATAATACAGAAATTTGTCAAACCTCTAAGAAGAATACATTCAAAGGAAACCACAATGACACTATGGAATGACATCTTCAGTTGCTGACTATACCAAGTTAGAATTCCATGCCCAGCGAAAACATCCTTTTAGATAAAAATAAAATAAAATTGGTTTAGATAAATAGAAAGGGGAATAATTTATCACCAGCAGCCTTTCCCTAAAATAAAATAACTCAAGGGAGTTCCTCAGCCAGAAGGAAAATGATCCTAGAAGGAAATATGGAAGTGGGGCGTGCATAAAACATAGCTCCGTACTGGTTGTCCAAAACTGTGCTGATAGTTTTCTGTGGAGTTTATGGAATCAAAGTGTACGGCTATAAAAATACAAAAGCGGGGATGGGGATTACATGGTGTTAAAATATCCACTTGTTCCAGGGTTATTAGGGAAGTGTAACATTTTTATTAGGCTATAATCAAGTATGCGTGTTATAATCTCTACTGTAACAACTGACATATTAGCGAAGTAACGCATATGTAGCAAGTTAATAAGAGCTATAAATTAATACAAATATTAGTCTGAAACAAAAAAAAGAAACGCATGCAAGAAGTGAGTAGTAAGATGATAGATATAACCCAAATATATAAGTAATTAAATACAAAAGGATTAAATAAACCTAATAAAAGCTTAAGATTCTCAGACTTCATTAAAAACCACCACCACCACCACCAAATGTATTTTAAAAGAGCCATACTTTGAATATAAGAACACCAAAATGTTGAAAATACAGAGATGGAAAAAGAAAGCTGTATACTTACACTAATTTCATATAAAACTTTACAGCAAGGATTGCTAGGAACATTTCATAATGCTTTACAGGGATCAATCCACCGTGATGATATTGTGATCCTAAATCTATTTTGTCCTCAATGACATAGTTTCAACATTCAGAAAGCAAAAAGAAAGCAAAACACAAAACTAATACGAGGTATAAACATATTCACAATCACAGGGGGGAAGATTTAAGACGTCCTCTTAAAATAGTTTAATCAAACAGAAAGACTATAGGAAGACTAAGGAATACCTGAACAAAGCAATTTGTAAACTTATACAAACTGCATACCAAACTATGCAAGAAATTATTCTCTTCAAGTGAATGTGTAACATTTGTCAAAACTGACCAAGTGCTGGGCCATTTATGGTTATATAACCTCAAAAAACTTCAAAGTGGCCGGGCTCGGTGGCTCAGCCTGTAATCCTAGCACTTTGGGAGGCCGAGTTGAGTAGATTGCCAGAGCTCGCGGGTTTGAGACCCACCTGGGCAACTTGACAAGTTCCTCATCTCTACAATAAATCAAAAAATCAGCCGGGCGTGGTAGCGCGCGCCTGTAGTTCCAGCTACTCGGAAGGCTGAGGCGAAAGGATCGCCAAAGCCCAGCAGGTCGAGGCTGCGGTGGCCAGGAGCGGCCATTGCACTCCATTCTGGGTGACAGAGTGAGACTCCAACTCAAAAAAAAACCAAAAAACAACTTCAAAGTGCTACGCCATTTAGAGTGTGTTTGAATTCAGTTAGAAATCAAGGCCAAAAAAAAAGATAAAGATGACTGGAAAAGTCCCAACTTTTTACAAATTAAGTTCTTCACTTCTAAATCACCGTGGGTTGTAAAAGGAACTCCAACAAAAATTAGAAAATGTACCGAGTTGAATGATACTGAAAATGCAACATATCAGAAATTTCAGTTCTAAGCTTAAGTCATGCTCAGAGGAGACGTTAGAGCTGTAAATACATATACTTAAAAAACGGGTATAAGAATAGAAAAATCAATGATCTGAGTTTCATCTCCAGCAAGAAAACCAAACCTAGAGAAAGTAGAGGACATAAAGTAATAAATAAAAACAGAAATTAGTAAAATTGAAACTATACAGTAGAGAAATTCAGCAAAGTAAAATTTAGATATTGAAAAGAGTGATATAATTGATAAGACTTTTAGCAAGACTAATGAAACAAATAGGGCAAAACCAAATGATAGATGTTTAGGTATGAAGAAGGGAAAATCAGAGCTGACAGTAGTCAACTGATGATGATGTTATGAATAATTTTACGAGTACATTTTGAGTAGAATGGACAGATTCCTGGAAAAACACACCTTTTTCAAAATTGATACAAGAGGAATTAGGAAACCTGAATAGTCATTATATATTTAAAAAATTAAATCAGGTTTTATTTATTTGTTTATTTTTTTGAGTTGGAGTCTCACTGTCGCCGCTCCCAGCCACCGCAGCCTCGACCTGCTGGGCTCCGGCGATCCTTCCGCCTCAGCCTTCCAAGTAGCCAGAATTCTGTAGGCATGCACTACCACGCCCGGCTGATTTTTTGATTTATTGTAGAGATGAGGTCTCGCCTGCCCAGGTGGGTCTCGAACCCACGGGCTCAGGCAATCCACTCACCTCAGCCTCCCAAAGGCGCGGGATTACAGGCTGAGCCACCGAGCCCGGCTTAAATCAGGTTTTATTAACCTACATATGAAGAAAACCCCAGGCCCAAATGACTTTACTGGTGAAATATATTCCTTATGGAGATTCTTACTAGAGTGGAACTGAAAGAGAGACTTCCAAATTCTTTTTTATAAGGCCAGCATACTCTTCATATCAAGCCAGTTTAAGACAGCATAAGAAAGAAGAATTATAGACATTTTCTTATAAACATAAATAGCATAGATAATGTTCACAGACATTCCCAAAGCAGTTGATACCATTTCCCATATGAATAGAAAACAGGAAAAATGATGATTACCCTGATAATTCAAGAAGAGCTTTTGTTAAAATTCAATATCCATTCATGCTAATATTTCTTAGCCACCTAGAAATGAAAGTAAATTATCTTATTCTGATAGAGTAGCTACAAAATGCCTGCAGCAAAAATTGTAATTCTTAGTAAATTTTGACACTTTCTCCTCAAGATTAGGCATATTTAGTGAAAAATTTGGTGACACGTGTCAGAAGTTTACACAGAAAATTACAAAATATTATTCAGGGAAGTTAAAGACCCAAGTAAACTGAGGCATATGCTATGTTAATTGATTGTAAGGCCAAGAACAGCTAGCTTCTATGAAGACCATATTCAAAGAAAACCACACCCATGTCACAATGGAATGTCATCTTATCTTCCTAACTTGCTATCCTAGAATACTATACCCAGCAAAAACATCCCTTTAAAATTAAGATAAAGTAAAATTAGTTTAGGCAAATTGAAAGGGAGTCAATTTATCAATAGCAGCTGTTCACTAAAATAAGGTACTTCAAGAGAGTTGCTTAGGCAAAAGGAAAATGATCCTATAAGGAAATATGGAAGTGAAGTGAGCATAAGATATAGTTCAGCTATTTAAGCACTTTTAAAGAAAAACAAAGCTGGAAGACTTAATGATCAAGTATCAAGTTGTATTATAGGGCTGTAGTAATTGGAACATCGTACTGGTATAAAGATAGATAAATAGACCAGTGGAAGAGGATAGAGAGCCTACAAACAGACCTGCTGGTCATCTGATTCAGGACAAAGGTGACATTGCACTTCAGAGAGGAAAAGGTGTTTTCATTAAATGATGTTGATTTATTTGGGTACTGTGAAAATTACTTATCGTAATGCTTACATCACAAATGTTAATTCCACATGAGTTGCAGATCTAATTGTGAAACAAAAATCAGCTCTTGTGAGAAAGCCTAGGTGAATGTCCTTTTGATTTTGTGCACTGATAAAACACTAACATTTAAAACAGGCCAGTAACATTGTACCTCATTACTATTAAGAAAAATTATTCATCAAAAAGATACCAGTAATAGAGTAAATATTTTTTTTTTCTTTTTCTGAGTTGGAGTCTCACTCGGCTGCCCAGACTGGAGTGCAGTGGCCGCTCCCGGCCACCGCAGCCTCGACCTGCTGTGCTCTGGCGATCCTTCCGCCTCAGCCTTCCGAGTAGCCGGAATTACAGGCACGCGCTACCACACCCGGCTGATTTTTTGATTTATTGTAGAGATGAGGTCTCGTTGCCCAAGCGGGTCTCGAACCCGCGGGCTCAGGCAGTCCACTCACCTCAGCCTCCCAAAGGCACGGGATTACAGGCTGAGCCACCGAGCCCGGCTTAGAGTAAATATTATAATCCACAGATCTGGAAAAAATAAGGAAACTTACATCCAGAAATATAAAGAAATACTTTTACAATAAAAAAGAAAGGACCAATATCTCTATAGAAATATAGGCAGAAGTCTTGAAAAGGTACACTAAGCTGGGCACAGTGTCTCCCACTTATAATCCCAGCACTTTGGAAGGCAGAGGTGGAGGTGAGAGAATTGCCGGAGCCTTGGGGTTTGAGACCAGCCTGGGCAACTTGGTGAGACCTTATCTCTACAATAAATAAAAAAATTAGTTGGGCTTGGTGGTGTGCACCTGTAGTCCAGCTACTTGGAAGACTGAGGCAGAAGGATCATTTGAGCCCAGCAGGCTGAGGCTGCGGTAGCTGTGAGTGTGCCACTGCACTCCAGTCTGGGCAACAGAGTGAGACTCCGACTCAAAAAACAAAGGTACACTAAGTGTTGGCAAGAATGTGAAGCAGCCCATGTCTCATAATTACCATTTTCATTGGCAATAGAAACTGGTACAACCATTTGGGAAGGCTTTTGGGCAGTGTCTACCTGAATCTCATAACCCAGTAGTTGGAATTCTATGTATACATAGGAATTTTTCATCTACCCCCAAGAGAATTGTACAAAAAATAAGTGCAAGAATGTTCATAGAAGTGCTGTTTCCAGTAGCTCTACACTGCAAACTACCCACATGCCCATCAGCCAGAGAATAAGTATTATTTGGCAATAAGAAGGAATGAACCAGCATTTAATAGAATAATGTGTATTCATCTCAGAAACAGAACTTAGAGAAGCTAGACTCAGTACCTACTGGATGCTTTCTTGTATATAAAGCTCAAAAATAGGCAAAACTCATTGGTGGTGTTAGTGGTCAGGCCTAGTGATTATCTCGAGGGTGTTCATAATTGGAAGAGGGCATGAAGAACACAGGCTGCTGGTCACGGTTTCTTGTTCTGAGTGCTGGTTACGTAACTTGAATTTTTTCAGACTGAGCAGAACATGCTGGGTACTCTTTTGTGTATATGTTATACATCAACAAAGAGTTTTAAAAAGGAAAAAGAAGCACCATCCTCCCTTTGATGTGTTTCCTTTTCTTTGTATTGTGGTGGGCCCTTTTGTGGACTCAGGGAGAACCTTGGTGTCCTTTAGCCAGGAGGAGGTTCTGTTCCTTTTGTTAGGCAATTCTGTCCACACCCTTGGTTAAATGTCTCCCGTAGTTCAGCTCAGCTGTCACTGATGTGAAACAGAAGCTTATAAGTGAAGCTGTTTTCTCCCAAGCTTCCCAGGGGGAACAACGGTGGTTAAAGTTACGGGCTTTAATGGACTTTCCTGCTGAGATACAGACCATGCTTAAAATGAGCTGGAAGTGAGCTGCAACATTAACTAAGCAGTGGCCAGGCAAAGTTAGCCCTTTGAGGGACTGTCAAGCTTGAAAGGAAGATTTTTCTTAAGTGAGCAGAGATTCAGAGAAACTACCTTCGGAAGATAACTTCATTTTGACAGATGAATTAAAGAAAGGCTTTGAAAGAAAGTCAGAATTCAAGAATATTGTCATTAACTTGGAATCAACTATATGCAACACTGCAAATAAGAAAGTGATTCTCGAGGTCGGGACACTTTTCACATGTTTATAGAGAAGAAAACATTGACAGTTCTGACACATTTACACTTTAGTTGGAGATTAAATTGTGCTAATTACTGAAATAAATAAGGGATTGCCTTTACACCTTGGAGGCTATTTTGATATCTCTTTCTGCCATGTCCTGTCTCCCCAGATTAAATTTCAAAATCCTGCTGGCTTTGCCTACACATATGTCCAAAATCTGACCACGGCCTCTGCTGTGGTTACCTTTGACCCTATTCCAAACCACTAGCATTTCTCACCTGGGTTTTGGCCATGGCCTCCTTATAACTGTCTTTTGCTTCTGACCCTTCCTTATAGGCAGAGTTGATTCTTTCAAACTGAGTCCTACTCCTTTTAGTCTTAAAAGGCCTCAGTGATTTCCCTTTAAACTTGGTGGAAGAGTCAAAATTACAACACGGGCCATCGGATTTACCCGACTTCACCATGCTGTACATGCCACCACATAGCCACCTTTAGAAAACACTCTTCTGGGCGCCAGAGTGAGACTCCAACTCAAAAAAAAAAAAGAAAGAAAAGAAAAGAAAACACTCTTGCCCTAGATACCCCGTGGTTAGGCCACTATTGTTTTCTCACTAAGGCTTTTCAAATATTGTTTTCTCACTGAGACTTTTCTTGAGTAGCGTCTTTAATATTGAACCCCAATCCTTCTACCAAGACACGCTTTCACCTTTTTTTACTTTTCCTCCACAGCAATTTGCACGATCTCATATATTACGTAATTTTGTTGTTGATGTTGTTGATCCTTTTCTACCCATTGGAAGATAAGCTCTAAGAAGGCAGGAGTTTTGTCTGTGGGCTCACTGCTAAATGCTCAGTGCCTGCAACAGTGCTTGGCATGGGATTAGTGATCAGAAGTACTTGCTGAAAGGTTGTTATGAACATTAACAAGAGAAGACTATTAAAATGGGTCTAATATTAAGATGTTTTGAATTTTTTTTTTTTTTTGAGTTGGAGTCTCACTCTGTCGCCCAAACTGGAGTGCAGTGACCGCTC
>NW_007250850.1:523775-534259 GCF_000164805.1 Carlito syrichta
CCCAGCTGATTTTTGATTATGTAGAGATGAGGTCTCGCTGCCCAGGCGGGTCTCGAACCCGCGGGCTCAGGCAGTCCACTCACCTCAACCTCCCAAAGGCGCGGGATTACAGGCTGAGCCACCGAGCCCGGCAGGTGTTATTTTTTATTCTTAGTGCTTATATAAAAGTTTAAAAAGTACATTTAGAGCAATAAGTCAATTAGTTTTTTTCTAGATTGAATTATTTGTTTGAAGATCTTGAGTTTTACTTTGACTTTGTGCTTTATTTTCCCCAACTGTTGCCCATTTTTCATGATGGTATATAGAAATTTTCATTTGAATTCTCACTAAAACAGGGCCAATTTACCTACTCTGAAAGGCAAAGTGAAATTGACTTTACAGTAAGCTTTAGCTATCTGTATTTTCTTTTTTTGTGCATTCTTTTTTATTTTAAAGACATGGGATACAATTCAGGATTAAGTATACAAGTAGTCATTGTACAGGTAAAGTTAGGGCCTCCCTTTGGTCCCCACTTTGCCAGGTTTGAGATCAGGTACCCTTATTGATGTTGTACTCTCCCCTGCCCCCGGCAATATCCCACTACTGCCCATCCCTTGCTTATAGTATTATGGTCAGTGTTCAGGGTCTGCTTGTGAGTGAGAACTTGTGGTACTCCGTTCTTTGTTTCTGTGATAGATCGCTGAGCATGATAGACTCTAAATACATCCAAGTTGCTATGAAGTCCATATGTTTGTTGTTCTTTATGGCTTTATAGTATTCCATTGTGTATATGTACCACATTTTTCTTTTTTTTTGAGTTGAGGTTTCACTCTGTTGCCCAGGCTGGAGTGTGGTGGCACGCTCACAGCCACCCTGGCATCAAACTCTTGGGTTCTGGCGATTCTTCCACCTCAGCCTTCCAAGTAGCCAAAACTACAGGCATGTGCTACCATGCCTGACTAATTTTTTGATCTACTGTAGAGATGAGGTCTCACCTATACCACATTTTTTTTATCCAGTTCAGTTTCGATGGGCAGCATGGTTGCCCATCGTGGGCAACTGGGGTTAGGTGGTATCTCAATATGGTTTTGATTTGCATTTCTCTGATGATTGGTGAGGCTGAGCATTTTTTCATGCCTCTATTGGCTGTCCATATATCTTCTTTTGAGAAGTGTCTCTTCATGTCTTTTGCCCACTTTTTAATGGGACTGTTTGTTGTTTTTTTTCCTTTTGGCATTTTCGAGTTCATTGTAGAACATGGGTGTTAGGCCTGTGTCAGGTATACAGTTGGCAAATAGACTTTCCCATTCTGTGAGCTGTCTCCCCTCTCTCTTGATGGTTTCTTTTGCCTTGTAGAAGCTCGTCAGTTTGATGAGGTCCCACTTATCTATCTTATCTCTTATGGCATGGGCACTTTGAGTTTTGATCAGGAATTGGTTGTCAGTTCCAATTTCCATAAGGGTGTCTTCTGCATTTTCTTAAAGTTTGAGGTTTTACATTTAGGTCTTTGATCCATTTAGAGTTGATTTTTGTGTCTGGTGATAGGTAGGGGTCCTGTTTCAATTTTCTGCGTGTGGTCAGCCAGTTTTCCCAGCACCAGTACTGAATAGGTTCTCTTCTCCCTAGTTGTTGGTGGAGGCTTTGCCTACGATGAGTTGGTTGAGCAGTTGAGGTTTTGCTTCCAGGATCTCTGTCCTGTTCCATTGGTCTGTGCCTATTCTTGTACCAATACGGCAGTTTTGATTATAATAGCCTTAAAATAAAGTTTAAAGTCTGTAAGTGTGATACCTCCTGCTTTGTTTCTTTTGCTAAGGATTGTTTTGGCTATTCGTGGTCATTTATATTTCCATATGAATTTCTGTATTGTCATTTCCAGGTCTGTGGAGAATTTTGATGTTGGTAATTAAATGGGTATTGGATTGCGTCTGTAGACTGCCTTTGGTAAGAGGATGTCTTAACAATACTGATTCTTCCAATCCATGAGCATAGAATATTTTTCCATTTGTATCTTCTTGGATTTCTTTGAGCAGTATTTTGTAGTTTTCATAGTAAAGCTCTTTCACTTCTCTCGTTAGGAAGATGCCAAGGTATTGCATTTTTTGTGTGACTATTCTGAATGGGATTGTGCCTTTTATTTTTTTCTCTCCCAATTAGTTGTTGATGTATAGGAATGTGATGTCTTTTGCACTTTTATTTTGTACCCTGAGACTTTGCCAAAGACTTTTATCAGTGAAAGCAGATTTCTGACAGATTATTTGGGATTTTGCAGTATAGGATCAGATCATCAGCAAAGAGGGATAACTTGACTTCCTCTTTTCCTATTTGGATATCCCTGATTTCCTTCTCTTGTCTAATTGCCCGAGCTAGGACTTTCAACACAATGTTGAACAAGAGGGGTGAGAGTGGGCAGTGTTTGTCTTGTTCCAGTTTTTAGGGGAAATGTTTCCAGTTTCTGTACATTTAGCAATATGCTTGCTGACTGTGGGTTTATCATAGATAGTGCTTGCTGTTTTGAGTTATGTTTCTTCTATGCCTAGGTATTTGAGGGTTTTTATCAAGAACGGATGCTGGATTTTACCAAAACCCTTTTCTGCATCTAATGATATAATCATGTGGTTCTTGTTTTTGCATCTGTTGATGCATTTAATTAATTACATTAAATGGTTTTGAGGATGTTGAACCAGCCCCTGCATGCTGGGATGAAGCCTACTTGGTCATGGTGGATGATTTTTTTGAGATGTGTTGTTGGATCCAATTTGCTAGAATCTTGTTGAGAATTTTTGCATCTGTGTTCATTATAGAGATTTCTCTTTTTTTGTCAGATTTTTACCCGGTTTGGGTAACAGTGTGATGTTAGCTTCATAAAATGACCTGGGGAGAATTCCCTGTTTCTCAATTGCCTGGAATACTTTCAGTAGGATTGGCTTCAGCTCCTCCTTGTACATTTTGTAAAATTCTGCTGGAAAGCCATCTGGTCCAGGGCTTTTTTTGTAGGTAGTTTTCTAATGTGGAGTCAATTTCCTGGGTTGTTACTGGTCTGTTTACTGTCTCAGTGTCTTCTTGTTTCAACCTTCATTTATGTTAGCAAATTTGTTTCCATACAGGGATGCACAGTAATCTCTGATAATCTTTTGTATTTCTTTGGGGTCAGTCGTGATTTGATCTTTTGCATTTCTGATTGTGTTTATTTGTTTTTCTCTCTTTTTCTTGGTCATTTTGCCTAGGGGTTCATCAATCTTTATTCTTTCATAGATCCAGCTTTTCGTTTTGTAGATTTTTTTCTATGATAGTTTTGCCTTCTATGTCACATATTTGGGCTTTTACTTCGGTGATCTGAATTCTTCTGCTGAAGTTAGAGTTTTGGTTGTCTTATCTTTCCAGCTCCCTTAGGTGACTTGTTAGGCTGTTATCTTTTGATCTTTCCATTTTCTTGATTTGTGTTCCTACAGATATAAAATCCCCTCTTAGAACTGTTTTCGTGGCATCCTAGAGATTTTGGCAAGATACTTGTTTCCAGGAATTCTTTAATTCCTGTTTTGATTTCTGTGTTGATCCAGTGGTCATTCAGCATCATGCTGATTAGTGTCTATGTCTTTGTAGGTTTGGGGGGAATTTTGTTGGTGTTGATATTTATTTTTATTCCACTGTGATCTGAGAAGGTGTATGGCAGTATTTCAATTTTATGAAATTTGTTTATGCTTGATTTGTGGCCAAAGATGTGGTTGACCTTGGAGTACGTTCCATGTGGTGGTGAGTAGAATGTATATTCTGTGGAATATTCTATAAGAATATACTAAGTCCATTTGTTTGCGTTAAGTTGAGGTTCTGGATCTCCCTGTTGATTTTTTGCCTTGATGATCTATCTTGGGTTGTTAGTGGGGTATTTAAGTCCCCTGCTATAGTAGTGTTAGAATCAATATCTTTTTTTAGTTTACTTAGTAGTTGCCTTAAAAATGCTAATGCTCCTGTGTTGGGTATATATATGTTTAGGATGGATATTTCTTGTTGATAGATTGAATGTTTTATCATTATGTAGTGTCCTTTCATATCTCTTTAAATTTTTGATAGCTTAGTGGTTGTTTTGTCTGATATTGAGATCACGACTCCTGCCTTCTTTTGTGATCTATTTGCCTGGAAACTCACTTTCTGCCCTCTAACTTTGAGTCCATGTACATTCCTTCTGGTGAGATGCATTTCCTGGATGCAGCAAATAATTGGGTCATGGTTGTTTTTTTTTAATCCAGTTTGCCATTTTGTATCTTTTCAGTGGTTCATTTTGTACACTTTCAGCCTGATTATTGAAATGTGATTGTTTATCACCGTCATGAGGTTCTTCTTTTTTCCCTTGTTTGTTTGTTTTCTTTCAGCTTTGGGGTTGATGTGTGTGTGTGTGTTTTCAAGTTTGCAGTCATGATGTATTTCTCTGTTGATTCTGTGTTCTGTTGTTCTCTTGGCAAGTACGTGGTCATTCTTTTTTTTCTTTCTCCTGTATGTAATACCTTTCAAAGTGTCTCCTGTAGAGCTGGTCTGGATGCTGCATGATATCTTAGGGATTGGAAGTCTGGGAAGGATTTTTATTCTCTATTGCTGATGAAGCTGATCTTGGCTGGGTTGGAAATTCTTGGTTGAAATTGTTTATCTTTGAGGATTTTGAATATTGGATTCCAGTCCTTCTTGCTTATAGTGTATCTTCTGATAGCTCTGCTGCTTTTCTGATTGGTTTTCCCTGGTAGGTTGTCTGACCTTTCTCTCTTGCTGCCTTTAGGAATTTTTTCTTCCATGCCTATGCTATGTAGGCGAATTACTCTGTGTCTAAGGGTTGGTCTTCTCATTTGATGCCTTATGAGGGTCCTCTGTATCTCTTGTGTTTGGATGGTCACATCTCTGGTGAGATGGGGAAAGTTTTCTTGGATAACCTCCTGGAATACTTGCTCCAAGGTGTTCTCCATTTCTCTTTCTTCTTCTACGATACCAATCTGGCATAGTTTCAGCCTCTTGACATAATTGCACATCTTTTGTAGGCTTTGTTCTTTCCTTTTGAGTTTTCATTCTATGTTTTTTACAGATTGGGTTAATTCCAAGTTTCAGTCTTCAAGTTCTGAGATGCTTTCTTCTGCTTGATTAATTCTACTTTCCATTCTTGTCATCTTGTTATTTATTTCCTGAATGAAGTTTTTTTTTGGCCCAAATCTCTGTTATAAGTTTTTTCAGTGTTTCATCTTTTCTTTCTTGAGTCTTATTCACTCTTTCCACCCACTCCCTAATCCCTGTTGCATTCTGGGGCCGATCATTGGTGACTTCCCTTGTTTGGACTCTGAGGTCTGTTTTTTCAGGCATTTTTCTGTTTGTAACACTAGAAATTATTTGTGGTCAATTTTTCCTCATTTGTTACAGATCTCTTTCTTTTCTCTTTAGTTCCATTATTCAGTGGCAGTGAGAAACACTTTCACTTCTGATGTTTGCTGAGCCCTGTCTTCTTTCCTAATCGGGCTCTTGATTTGTTCTATTTTGAAGCAGAGCTGTAGGTGGGATCCTTTGCTGTCTCTTGTGGTTTTGAGAGTTGAATGAAGTGGAGGATGGGGAGCTAGGATTCAGAAGCTACTTGCAAATCATAATATTCACTGACTGTGGTATTGGTTCCGTGAGACCCGCTCCCCATCACCACTCTATATGACAGTGGATGGGTATGTTTGTGTACCCCTTGAGTTCGAGATACAGTAGCAAAAATGGGGAGAATAGAGAAAAGTAGAATGAAATAAGATGAACAAAATTTTTTAAAATGGGAAAAAAAAACAGAACATTAAAAGCAGAAACCAAAGCAAAAAACAATTGAACACACACACACGCATTGACACACACAAACACAGACACTAAAATAAACCAGAATAACAACAAGGCAAATAAAAACAACAACAATGACAACAAAACCCAAGGAAAACTAAACCCACACACACGCCGAACACGAAATGAAAGGAGAGAAAAAAGACAAAGTAAAGGAAAATAAAGACAAAAAAGGGAATTCAAATCTAACCCTCACACATCTATTCACACGCACACTAAACTAAAAAACGAGAAGAGTGAAAAAACAAGAACAAACCAACTAAAAAACTGAAAGATGGACACTCAATCATTCACATACACACATAAACAGAAAACAACAAACAAAAAAAAGAAAAAAGGGGAGGCTGCAGATTGAACCCTCACATACACATCCATGCACAAAGGAAAAATATTTAAGAAATTTAAAAAGCCCAACAAACAGGAATCCCCCCCAAAAAAACCCCTGCCCTCTTGTGGCAGTTTCTGTAATTGTGCCTCTCAGCTGCTTCCTGGCTGACTCCTGAAGAGCTTTTGACTAATTCACAATCTCCCCATTGTCTGGCCCAGGGAAGGTGGATGGAGCCATGAGGGTCGGTGGGGCTTCCACCCCCACTTCTATTCCAGTGTGGTCAGGTACTGGCAGGGTGGGGGCATGCCCCAACTAGGGTTATTCTGAAGCAGCGTCCTCTTATTGTGGCTGAGGTTCAGGCTCTGCCTGGGTTTGTCCCTCTCAGTCGTGCCCCCACCATGTGGGTCTGACATACAGAGGATTGCTGGGATGGAGGACGTTTGTGTCAGCCAGGACTCACCACTGATCTCTTTGGAAGTCGTCCTTGTCCTTTTCTGGTAGCAGTCTTTGTTCCCCGGTTGAATCTGGGTAGAGGGTGGGGTATCTGAGACTCAGCCCTCGTCCTGTCCCTCTGGAATGTGTGCTTTCAAGATATTCCCTCAGGGACACAGTCAACCCCCAAGTAGTTAATCTGCCAGTCACAGAGATCGGGTCTGTTGCTCCGTGGTGGGCACTGGAGCACTTTCCTGCCCAGTTTTCAAGATGGTGGCAGGGTGCCTCTTTCATCTTCTCCAGCAGGGCTGTCCTCTGGGCTCCCTTTCGGTGTACATTCGCAGCCCTTGCGGCCTGTGTCTGGCCAGGAGCTGCCGTGGTGAGGCAGAGCCTGGAGCCGGCAGTCTCCCCCCAGGTTCTTCCCAGGAAGACTTCTGTTGGTTTAAAAAACATGGCGCTAGACTTCTGCACCCTGGGAAGCCCTCGGGACTCAGCAGAGCAACTGTGGCAGCGGCCGCTTGACCAGAAGAGCGCTGGCCACTTGCTCCCGAGCCCCCACTGAGTCAGCCACTCACACGCCCACCTACTCACCAACACGTATGCAGAATTTCTCATGTGCTCCCTCTCACTGGGACTCAGTAGTCCTACTGGCTCTGGGACCCTCTTCCTGTCTTCTCCTGTCATGTCTAATAAATAAGTTTTTATGGCTAGTTGCATTTTCTGCGTAGATGAACTATGACTGACCTTCTGACTTTTCTATCTGTCACAGCCATGATGTACTGCTTCAGATCAGGATTTTTCTCCGTTCAAGTGAACACACTGTGGTATAAGATATTGTCTCATCCCTCCGCCCTCTACCTTGTTTCAAGCAATATCCTACTTTCTGGAGGTTCCTAGGAAGTGTTTAGACACATTTTCAACAAGGTTCAGAAATGATACAGAAAAGATCTTCCTTTCTCCCTCCTGACTCTTTCCAGCTCTTTCTCCTGCTTCTTTCTCTTTAAACATATTTCTTCTTTTTCTTTTTTTTTGTAATTGGAACTTTCTGAAGACAAAGTGGTGTGTGAAACATTTTATATTTAAGACAGTAAAGTTTTTATCATTAAAAAAACCAAATTATATAGTAGGAGATGAAGATGTGCCCATAGAAGCACTTGGTTGTTCTTTGGCTACACGTTGGGATGTCCAGTCTCAAGTATTTGGGGAGTAGGCCCTCATGGGATGGGGAAAGTCCTCAGGGGTAGGGAGTTAGAAGTAATTCAGCTCTGGCACAGAGTGACTGTGGTTGGGAGGGAGGGTGGACTCGGTGTCCTTAGATTGGGTGTTCTCTCCTCCTGTCTTTTCACCCTAGTTGTTTCCATTCTGGTGGCAAAAGACTTCGTTGGGGCACTGGATGAAGGGAAGACGTGCATGTGGCTGGCACGCTGGGGTGGGGGAGGCGGAGGTTCCGGCAACAGCAGTTTTCAGTAAGAAAAAAAAAAAGTAAAGGGATATTGCGGGAGTGGAGCTGGGAAGGAGTTAGATCTTGGTCGTGGGATGTGGGTAGTCATTTAAGGATAAAGGACCAAATTTGCTTAGTCTTTGCATTTGTCCCTGGGTGTTAATGAAGTGTAAGTACCAAGTGTAAGTACCAGCATGCCACTGCACTCCAGCCTGGGCGACAGAGTGAGACTCCAACTCAAAAAATACAATAAAATAAAAGTAGAAGTATCTGTGAATGATACAAACTTGTTTGGAAGACCCAAGTCCATGGAAGACCTATAGATTAAATTAGAAATTTCATTCTGACTTGACAGCTTTAAATTATTTTTAATGTCAAAGAGTTGCTTTAGAGTACCATAAACTTAATTCTTATTAAGATTGCTAGCATTTAATAAATGAGTAATATTTTAGAGTCTGTATTTTCTGCTGAATGACTTTGTATTGGTTCTATAGGGCAGTTGAAGAATTTGTCTTCAGAGAATCCAGAAGGGTTAAGTACTACCAGTTATACACATTAAAAAATTTGGTGAGACCTCATCTCTACAATAAAATCAAAATGAACCGGGTGTGGTGGCACACACCTGTAGTTCCAGCTACTCGGAAGGCTGAGGTGGAAGGATCGCGGGAGCCCAGCAGGTTGAGGCTGCGGTGGCCGGGAGCGGCCACTGCCCTCCAGTCTGGGCGACAGAGTGAGACTCCAACTCAAAAAAAAAATAGTTTTCTTGGACTTGAATGCAGTGACTGAATACTTGTGATTTTGCTTGAGGCTGTGTGTGTGTGAGAGAGAGAGAGAGAGGGAGATAGATAGAAATGAGTGAGAACTAGGAGGACATTTTCAAACAGTTGTGGTGGGGGGGCGGTTGGTTGAGCGTGGAAGGGGAGCTAGTAACTGCCTGTAGCCACTAGAGGCCTCTCTTAAGCCAAGTTTCATGGTCAATACCCCTAGGTTTTCATAGTGGGGCCTCGCTCTGTCATTGTAAATTAAACGTGTTTGATGTTATAGTTCTGAATAAATGGTGTGACAGTGGTTTTATTCCAGGGCATGGATTATAACATAACCTAAAAGTTTTATTTAACTTATGCATCAGAATAACTGATGCTCTATCGGACTGAAAACAACAAATTAGAAATCTCTCTGCGCTTTTTTTCCCTCCAACCAAATCCATTAAAATAAAATACACAAATTAAAATAAAATAAGTAGATTAAAATAATTTTACTTGGCAGTATTCTTTGATTAAAAATAATTTTATTTGGCAAGATTCCTTGATCACGTTTTTAATCAAAGAATATTGCTGTCCTGCCATCTGGTCTATTTTTGGTATGACTTATGTTTCAGAAACATTTTTAAAAAAAATTAATAATTACATGTCCTGACCTAAATTTATGCAAGAGATATCGTAGGACTTAGTTTTAGGTGAATGGTAAATTTAAAAGATTGCAACCACATTTCTTATGCGCATCTCCTTTGGCATTTACAGCAGGTCTTCTAATTTGACATCAGTGTCATTATCCGGTAGGGGTAGGCAAGAAAACTGAGATGTCGAGAAGGTGCGGTCACCTCCTGCCAGGGAGGGTCAGGGCTGGCTTCCTCCCAGGCTCCTGGACCCCTGACCCTCTGCCTTTTCATGACAGCATGCAGCTTCTCAAGCAGAGGTTGAATGGGATTTGTCAGTGTCTTTCAGATGTGATGAAGTTATTGTGTGATTTGTGATGTGACTTGAGCGTGACTTCGAAAGAATAAAAGATATTGGCAATAGGGATGTGTTCATGGGAGGGGTAATACTTTTAGTTCATGTCTGTTTCACACCAAACTTGTTGTCAAAACTTGTACATGTTCTGATCTAATCCTTTCAATTCTCCTCTAAGCTAGGAATTATATTCCTATTTTAGAGTTAAGATAACCAAGTTTCAGAAAGATTAGACACTTCTCTAAGTGGCAGAACTGCGTTTCAATCTCAGGTCTTAAATTTTTGAAACTTGATATTATCAAAGAACATCAGTACTCAATGCTAGAATATTTATTTTACAATTAATTTATCTCATACTTTTAAAATGACCACTTGAGACTTTTGCTGATGAAATGCTTCTAAATGTCAGCTTGCAACATATTTTATAAGGGCAGGAGTTTGCCTTTACATTTGCCCGCCTGTATAATATTTTTTAAAATATATAATGCATAATTCCTAAATACTTTATGCACCTTGTAAATCACACTGCTTGTTTTCTTCATTTAGCATTATTTTTGTTCCCCTTCTACATGGAACTGGAGAAAGCATGAATAAATTATATAGTTATATTTTTTCATTTCTCATTCTGCTTGATGTGTTTTTAAAGCGTCTCCTCATACAATTAAATTTTTTGTTTGAGCCGGGCTCGGTGGCTCAGCCTGTAATCCCGTGCCTTTGGGAGGCTGAGGTGAGA